>NW_020867366.1:0-34717 GCF_003369695.1 Bos indicus x Bos taurus | reverse complement strand
TCCTTATTCTTTTGTACAAGCCTAGTAGTGTACCTTAGCTTCTGCTGCTACTCCCAGCTCAAGTATACTGCCTTGGTGATGCACACTCTGGTCACACCCATGCTGAAACCTTTCATCTACAGTCTGAGAAACAAAGACATAAAGGGGGCTCTGCAAACACTCTTTGTGATGGTGAGTCCAAAAAAGCCATTTATACTGGATTTGAAGAAATGCCCATGACTACAGAGCTCAAAGTTTTGAGAGTCAGTAGTTGTGATTCTTTAATCAGATTGTAGATGTAGAAGTTGCCTTTTTATTTGTTTCCTGGAATTTTTATTGTTTTCACCTGCTCTGTACAATGTAATTACCTCATTATCATGAAAATATCCAAAGGCTTTCTCTTCTTTTTCTTTCCCTCCTTGTCCCTTCTTTTTTCTCAAACTTTGATATGAAATGTTGGAAATTCCCATGTATCTCATGGAACTGCCATAATTTATTAAGAATCATTTCTTATTAAATGACAAATATCACCCCATGTAATATGTCTTCAGTTTTACTAAAAAGACTAGTCATGAGTTACCACTCTATTGGGGAAAAAAAAAAAAAAAACCTAAGCTTGGGAACTTGGTTGTGTTATAAACATTACAGAGAGGAAAAACCTGAGACTACAGTTGTTTTTATTCTATGTCCATTGTTCCTTTTTAATATCACTTTCTGAATAGGTGTTCCTGATAATGAGGACTTTAATGTACTAGTCTTTTTTTTTATAATAAGCCATTGAGTTTTATTCTCCTAAATAGGATTTCTGTTCTCTTAGCAGGCTCTATATCCACACTGAATACCATAGTTACTGGAAAAAAAACTTATTATCAAATACATGTCTGACAGTTTCAGTCTATACAGAAACAAAACCACAATAAACAGATTGACTTCATATGACCTTCAAGTCAGAGAAGACATTGAAAATCATGAAACAAACTTGAAATTATATTTTGTAATATTATGCATGTCATTCCTTTTCAAACTATACATCTACTCAATAAATTAAGGAAAAATGTCCTTACCCGTAGGTAAAGACAGTACGAAATAGAGGTATTAGCATAATATATAGGAAGCAGAGAATACTGAGAAGTTAATATACAAGAATTTCACAAACTAATAAACAGGCAGTTCATCTCCTAGACTATATGTGGAGACATTCACAACATCCATAGTTTTATCCATTTATGAATGAAATTACATACCAGAAATGAATGTATGTTTCAGGGTTATATTTAAGATTCAGTTGTAATTTTTGTTAGATAGTTCATTAAGATTAAAATTTTTTGTAAATTGTAGAAAAATTTGGAAATAATGGTCAGTGTCAATGTATAAGATGATTTCTTCATTGAAGTGAAGGACTGATGAAACTGTTTTATATTTTCTATTGAGTCATCTTATTCTTCCTGCTTGAAAACTTGTAGTGATGCCTACAACCATTATTTTCCCCATTGTTCTACATAAAAAACCTGAATCATTCTAAATACTGTCATAAACAAAATGAGCAGTAAATGATATTATCCACTTCATATCTCCCATATGATTACAATAGAATCCCTTCAGTTTGCATAATCAGGATTCATGAAAGAACTCGAATTTCTGCCTACTCAAATCATTCAGGGTCAACAGATTTTGTGTACAAATATGTATGTCCTTGCAAGCTCTCCTTGGTATCTGGACATGAATATCAATGAAGTCACTTTTTAATGCAGTTCTGTAGGCTATCAGACTGCCCAAGTGGTCTAAGGCATCAGACTCAAGCTATATACAATTTTGTGAAGAAAAATTTTAAAAAAAACAAAACTTGAGTAACAAAGTAATCAGAAATGCTGTCTCCAAATGTCAGAACATGGTCTAACGTGGGGCCAGTAATCCAAAAAAGACTGGATATGTGTATGTATAACTGATTCACTTGCTGCTGCACACCTGAAACTAACCCAATATTGTAAATTAACTGTATTCCAATAAGACATTTTTCAAAAGAAAAAGTAGATTCCCACTTCATTCACTTTGATTATTATATTTTTAGTGGGTTGCTTTATCAGCCATCCTAAAATAAAATGGTAAAACATAATGTGCGTGCATGCTAAGTCACTTCAGTCGTGTCTGACTCTTTGTGACCCCATGGACTGTAGCCACCAGGCTCCTCTGTACATGGAATTCTCCCGGGAAGAATACTGGAGTGAGTTGCCATGCCTTCCTCCAGGGCATCTTCCTGACCCAGGGATTAAACTGGTGTCTCTTATGTCTCCTGCATTGGCAGCCAAGTTCTTTACCACTAGCACGACCTGGGAAGCCCCAAATATAGTGTATTTATTATTTAATGGGATGGTATGGTTTGGAATTTTTCCAAGCACTGTTAGTTTCCTCATGAGCCTGTAATTAGCTGTCTATCTCTACATAGGGTTTCTAAGACTCATCTGTGCCTGGCTATAGTGCTCTTCCATCTTAAAAATAATTATAGTTAGTTTGTTCATTTCTATATCTAGTTAATCTAGTTTACAGGAAAAAAATATTTTATCATATGTACATGCCCTTAATTTATTCCACTGCTGCTATGGTCATACATAACACTTTACTTTCTTCCCAGTTAGAAGACCATATCATCCACACTTGTTCAGTGTGGCTCAGCTACCTGTATTCAATCTTACCCTGAGTCATGCATCTTTAGATTTTTTTTTCCCCTTTAACTAATTAGAGTATGCCATGGATGGCATCACTGACTCGATGGACATTGAGTCTGGGTGAACTCCAGGAGTTGGTGATGGACAGGGAAGGCCTGGCGTGCTGCGATTCATGGGGTCACAAAGAGTCGGAGACGACTGAGCAACTGAACTGAACTGAACTGATGTGATAAACTGGAGAAGGAAATGGCAACCCACTCCAGTTCTCTTGCCTGGAAAATCCCATGGATGGAGGAGCCTGGTAGGCAGCAGTCCATAGTGTCGCAAAGAGTCGGACAGGACTGAGCAACTTCACTTTCATGCATTGGAGAAGGAAATGGCAACCCACTCCAGTGTTCTTGCCTGGAGAAACCCAGGGATGGTGGGAGCCTGGTGGGCTGCCATCTATGGGGTCACACAGAGTCACACACTACTGGAGGGACTTAGCAGCAGCAGCAGCATGCGATAAGCTGAATATATTTACATGTACTAGTAATAGAGGTGGAGAAGGAAATGGCACCCCCCACTCCAGTATGCTTGCCTGGAAAATCCATGGACGGAGGAGCCTGGGTAGGCTGCAGTCCATAGGGGTCGCTAAGAGTCGGACACGACTGAGCAACTTCACTTTCACTTTCACTTTCATGCATTGGAAAAGGAAATAGCAACCCACTCCAGTATTCTTGCCTAGAGAATCCCAGGATGGGGGATCCTGGTGGGCTCCGTCTATGGGAATCGCACAGAGTCGGACACGACTGAAGCAAACTTAGGCAGCAGCAGCAGTAATAGAGGAAGTAGAGGGACATTCTCAGGGTGACATCAAAACAAGATGGCAGTGTAGGAAATCCTATACCTGTCCCCTCCCAGAAACATCAAATTGGATAACTATCCATTCACCAGAATACCTTCATACAAGCAAAAGCATTTCTGGTGAGGCTTTACAGCACCTTGATAAAGGAAACTACTTTTTTTAAAAGATGCATTGAATAGAATAGGAAGGACAATTTCACATTATCCTTGCCACTCCTACCCCAAATCTAGGCATCTCAGGATGAAGAACAGAACATCCAAGTGGGGGAAAGACAAGTGAAGGAGGTATTTGACTTCACTTCATATTCCAGTGCCATGTCTTTAGTAGTGTCAGTCTAGCCCTTGTGGTCTAGACCCCTAGCAAGTTTCTGCCAAACACAAGATCTGAACTCACTGCAGCACCAGGCTATGCCTCATGCTTTCAGTGTCCATGCAAGCTCCAGCAGACAGCTTATGCTGTCTCCTTCAGACACAGGGCTTGTGGCTCATCTAAAGCATCAAGGCTGGCCCCTGAGACCCAACATCCAGGCTTGGACATGGAACCAACCCAGCATATGGTCCCCATTCTCTAGGAAATCTCCCTCAAACTAAAGATCTCAACCTTCACCAGAACAAACCAAACTCTACCAATTGAAATGTCAAGCCATAGCAGGGGTCCCTGACACATGGTTGGCAACTTTGGACAAAAATTTCATCCTGATCATAGAACTACATGTCATGCTCACCACCACAGACTCAAGCAAGTGATTTCAAAATCCAGCCCTTGCTTGTATGGTCTCAGACATTGGATAGACCACAGGGACCCGAGAATTAGGCAACTTGATTACTCAGACCCCAGGCCTGCCCACCCAAGGACTCCAGAAGCACTTCCACCTGTGGACATCATCAGGGAACTCACTCAGTATCTTTTGTAGGATGACTGCAGAAGGACTTGGGCTACTATCAGGAAGAAATTTTTAAAAATCTGTTTTCAGATTTTACTGTTTTCTACAGCAGATGCACCAATTTACATTACCACTAACAGTGTAAAGAGGATTCCCTTTCCTCCAGACCCTCTCCAGAATTTATTAGCTGACTTTTAAAAGATAACATTTCTGACCAGTTTCATGTTGTACCTCATTGTTGTTGATTTGCACTTCTCTAATACATAGAGATGATGAGCATCTTTGCATGTGCCTATTGGCCATCCTCTGGAGACATGTGGATTTATGTCTTCCGTGCATTTTTCAATTGAGGTTTTTTTTTTTTAATTTAATTTGCATGTTTTTGAAATGAACCCCTTGTTAGTCACATCATTTGCAAATATCTTATCCCTGTCCATAGGCTGTCTTTTCTATTTATTTATGGTTGCCTTTGGAAGCAAATCTTATAAGTTTGATTAAGTCACACTGGTTTATTTTTGCTTTTATATCTATTGTCTTGGAAGACTGACCTAAGAAAACACTGCTATGATTTATGTTGGAAAATGTCTTGCCTGTGATCTTTTTTAGAAGGTTCATATAAGAGTCTTCACTTATATTTAACTCTCTAAGCCATTTTGACTTTATTTTTGTGTACAATGTAAAGATATGCTCTCACTTCATTGATTTACATGTGGTTGTTCCAGATATCTCAACACCACTTGCCAAAGAGACTTTTCCCCATTGTTTCTGTTTTCAAAATTTAAGTGTACATAGGTCTGTGGGTTTATTTCTGGGCTCTCTACTGTATTATATTGATCCACATGTCTAATTTTTGCCAACAGCACAGTTTTGATAACTATAGCTTTATAGTATTGTCTGAATGTGGGAGGGTTCTGCCTTCTGCTTTGTTCTTTTGTCCTCAGGATTTCTTTGTCAACTGTTGGTCTTTCATGGTTCCATATATATTGTTGGATTATTTTTTCTAGATCTATGAAAAATGTCATGGGTATGTTGATAGGGATTACCTTAAAACTGTAGATTGCTTTGGGTAGTATGTCCCTTTAACAATATTAAGTCTTCCATTCCAAGAGCATGAAATAATTTTCAATTTCTTTAAATCATTTTTGTTGTTGTTCAGTTACCTGGTCATGTTTGATTCTTCATGACCCATGAACTGCAGCACGCCAGGTTTCCCTGTCCCTCACCATCTCTGGTTGTTTGCTCAAGTTCATGTCCATTAAATTAGTGATACTATCCAACCATCTCATTCTCTGTCACCCTCTTCTCCTCCTGCCTACAATCTTTGCCAGCATCAGGGTCTTTTCCAATATTGAATCATTTTAAATTTTCTTTCTTAATGTTTTGTAGTTTTCAGTATATAAGTCTTTTTCCTCTTTGGTGAGGTATTTTCCTGAGTATTTTTAGGTGCAATTTTAAATGAAATTGCTTGTTTACATTCCCTTTCTGAGATTTCATTGTTAGTGTAAAGAAATGCAACTGATTTATGTATGATAATTTTGTATCCTGTTACCTTGATGAGTCTGTTCATCAGTTCTACTACTTTTTGTATGGAATATTTAGAGTTTCATGTGTATATAGAGCATCATGTTGTCTGTGTTTAATGACAACATTACCTTTTACTTGAAAATCTGAATACATTTTATTTCTTTTTCTTGTCTTCCAGTTCTATATTAAAGAGAAATGGTGAGAGTGGGAATCATAGTCTTGGTCTAGATTCTAGTGGAAAGTCATTCCGCTTTTCAATGTTGAGTATCATATCAGTTTTCAATTATCATAAGTAGTTTTTATTATGTTGAGATATGTTACTTATATGGCATTCCTACTGATTTAGATGGTAAAAAATCTGCCTGAAATGCAGGAGACCCATGTTTGATCCCTGGATCAGGAAGATGCCCAGGAAAAAGGAATGGCTATCTGTTCTAGTGTTCTTGCCTAGAGAATTTCATTGACAGAGGAGTCTGGTGGGCTACAGTCCATGGAATTGCAAAGAGTTGGACATGACTAAGCACTAACATTTTCCCTATATATTTACTTTAATAAAGTTTTTATTATGAAAAGATGATGAATTTTATCAGTACTTTTTCATTTTCCTATTATGATTTTTATTATTTCCTTCCTTTTATTATTTTTTTCCTTCCTTACAACTTTGGGCTCTTTGCTCTTCTTTTGCTACTTCCTTTAGATGTAAAGTTAAATAGTTTGTTAGATATCTTTCTTGTTTCTTGAGTAGGTATGCATTACTATGAACTTCCCTCTTGTTAACACTATTGCTTTATCTCAGAGGTTAATATATGTCATATTTTGATTTTCATTTGTCTTCAGGGTTTTTTATGACTCCTTTGATTTCTTAAATGACTCAATATTGTTCAGTAGATCATGTTTAGCTTGCAGATATTTGTGATTTTCCAGCTTTTTTCTCATAGTCCATTTGTAGTTTCATGCTATTACAATCAGAAAAATGCTTAATATAATTTCAGTCTTCTAAATTTATTAAGATTTGTATTGTGTCCCAACATATGGTCTATTCTTGAGAATGTTACACATGCACTTATGAAGAATGTGTATTCTGCTGCATTCCATTTGGATGGAATCTTGCTACTCAAAGAGTGGTCCACACACTAAGACCTGTAGTATCAACACGAGCAGAAGGTTTCTTTGATTTTCAGAATCTCTGGGCCTATCAGAACCTGATGAATCCCAATCTGCATCAGAACTACAAACCCACATGATTCCTATGCACAGTGAAGTTGGGGAAATGCTGGTCTGGAACTGGTTTTCTCATCATCTCAAGTTAACAATTGGACTGCATAATTATTTGTATTGAGTACTGTAATTGTCTAGTAGTATTGTTTCAGACATTGACAAATATCTCCCAAGGGAAAATTATCTTTGTTTGAGAACCAGTGGCCTATGGTTGAAACATGGTGCATCCTGACAGAATTCTGACCAAAACCCTTTCCTTCCTCAGTCTGAGCCTTTAAACAGATAATTTAACTGCTTAAAATGCATTCCTGCGATGGAAAATTGAGCTCACAATACTAATTCTGAGCACAACTTTTCTTAAACTTAAATCAAGTAGTGCCTATAAGATGCTAATCTCAGGTTCAGTTCAGTTCAGTTCAGTCACTCAGTGGTGTCCAACTCTTTGCAACCCCATGAATTGCAGCACACCAGGCCTCCCTGTCCATCACCATCTCCTGGAGTTCACTCAAACTCACATCCATCGAGTTGGTGATGCCATCCAGCCATCTCATCCTCTGTTGTCCCCTTCTCCTCCTGCCCCCAATCCCTCCCAGCATCAGATTCTTTTCCAATGAGCCAACTCTTTGCATGAGGTGGCCAAAGTACTGGAGTTTCAGCTTTAGCATCATTCCTTCCAAAGAACATCCAGGACTGATCTTTAGAATGGACTGGTTGGATCTCCTTGCAGTCCAAGGGACTCTCAAGAGTTTTCTCCAACACCACAGTTCAAAAGCATCAATTCTTTAGTGCTCAGCTTTCTTCACAGTCCAACTCTCACATCCATACATGACCACAGGAAAAACCATAGCCTTGACTAGACAGACCTTTGTTGGCAAAGTAATGTCTCTGCTTCTGATTATGCTATCTAGGTTGGTAATAACTTTCCTTCCAAGGAGTAAGCATCTTTTATTTTTATTTTTTAAAATTTATGTATTTTAATTGGAGGCTAATTACTTTACAATATTGTATTGGTTTTGCCATACATCAACATGAATCTGCCACGGGTATACACGTGTTCCCCATCCTGAACTCCCCTCCCACCTCCTTCCCCATACCATCCCTCTGGGAGTCTTAATTTCATGGCTGCATTCACCATCTGCAGTGATTTTGGAGCCCCCCCAAAATAAAGTCGCATTAAAATATATAAATGTGCTCTTTAATAATTAACAAATATTTTATAGTAAGGGACTAAGTATCAGATCTTAACTTGTGATAAAGTGTGACATTCCTAAATTTTGGGGCAAACGTGTCAAGATGCCAAAGAATGTACCATCCATAAAAAGTGTAAAAGTTAGTCACTCATTGTGTCCAACTAATTGTGACCCCATGGGCTTTAGCCGACCTGGATCCTCTGTCCACAGAACTTTTCAGGCAAGAATACTGGAGTGGGTTACCACTTCCCAGGAGATCTTCCTGACCCAGGGATCGAACCCAGTTCTCCTGCATTGCAGGCAGATTCTTTACCATCTGAGCCACCAGGGAAGCCACTTTTTTGGGCAATTGTATCAAGAAGCCAAAGAATATGGCATCCATAACTATATATCAAAAGAACACTGTCTTCCCTCTAGTTGAAGGAAGAAAGAACAGTTTTCTGACAATAAAGTCCAGTGTGCTCACCATAAATTAATCTTTTAAGGTTCAAAGGGACTTCAATCTGAGAGTTCCCTTAGTCTCAGCCTTTGGAAAAATATTAAACCAAATTCTCCAAAGAAGACATACAGATGGCTAACAAACACATGAAAAGATGCTCAACATCACTCATTATCAGAGAAATGCAAATCATAACCACTATGAGGTGCCATTTCACACCAGTCAGAATGGCTGCGATCCAAAAGTCTACAAGTAATAAATGCTGGAGAGGGTTTGGAGAAAAGGGAACCCTCTTACACTGTTGATGGGAATGCAAACTAGTACAGCCACTATGGAGAACAATGTGGAGATTCCTTAAAAAACTGGAAATAGAACTGCCTTATGATCCAGCAATCCCACTGCTAGGCATACACACTGAGGAAACCAGAAGGGAAAGAGACACGTGTACCCCAATGTTCATCGCAGCACTGTTTATAATAGCCAGGACATGGAAGCAACCTAGATGTTCATCAGCAGATGAATGGATAAGAAAGCTATGGTACATATACACAATGGAGTATTACTCAGCCATTAAAAAGAATACATTTGAATCAGTTCTAATGAGGTGGATGAAACTGGAACCTATTATACAGAGTGAAGTAAGCCAGAAGGAAAAACATCAATACAGCATACTAACGTATATACATGGAATTTAGAAAGATGGTATCAATAACCTGGTGTACGAGACAGCAAAAGAGACACTGATGTATAGAACAGTCTTATGGACTCTGTGGGAGAGGGAGAGGGTGGGAAGATTTGGGAGAATGCCATTGAAACATGTAAAATATCACATAAGAAACGAGTTGCCAGTCAAGGTTCGATGCACAATACTGGATGCTTGGGGCTAGTGCACTGGGACGACCCAGAGGGATGGTATGGGGAGGGAGGAGGGAGGAGGGTTCAGGATGTGGAACACATGTATACCTGTGGTGGATTCATTTTGATATTTGGCAAAACTAATACAATTATGTAAAGTTTAAAATAAAATAAAATTTTAAAAAAGCGTTAAGATAAGGTGGTCCAAGTTAGACCCCTGAAAAACATACATGATTGCATTCAAAGAGTAATAAAGACTGGATTCACTTGACTTTGAACCTGTTCTCTTGACAGCAGAGCATCATTAGGAGAATTTTTCTTTCATTTTATTCCAATTACACATTAAGAAATCATGTACATAGAAGTAGAAATAGTGAGAGGGAAAGGTGCCTAATAAGAAGGTTCAGTTCAGTTGCTCAGTCATGTCCAACTCTTTGCAACCCCATGAACTGCAGTATGCCAAGCCTGCCTGTCCAACATCAACTCCCAGACTCCACCCAAACCCATGTCTATCCAACCATCTCATCCTCTGTTGTCCCCTTCTCCTCCTGCCCTCAATCTTTCCCAGAATCACAGTTTTTCCAATGAGTCAGCTCTCTGCATCCGTTGGCCACAGTATTGGAGTTTCAGCTTCAGCATCAGTCCCTCCAATGAACACCCAGGACTGATCTCCTTTAGGATGGACTGGTTGGATCTCCTTGCAGTCCAAGGGACTCTCAAGAGTCTTCTCCAACACCACAGTTCAAAAGCATCAATTCTTCTGGGCTCAGCTTTTTTTACAGTCCAAGTCTCACATCCATACATGACTACTGGAAAAACCATAGCCTTGACTAGACGGACCTTTGTTGGCAAAGTAATGTCTCTGCTTTTGAATATGCTGTCTAGGTTGGTCATACGTTTCCTTCCAAGGAGCAAGCATCTTTTAATTTTAATAAGCAGGTATAGAAAGCTATTAGTATGTCCCCTGCTGAGGTCCCTTAGTGTTTGCAGCCTTAAGCTGGACACGACACAGAGTTGCTTTTGGAGTCATAAGTCTGGATCAGGGGCCAGTGTTTTACTACACTCTGCTGTCTTGTCTGATGACAGATTCAGTCTTCATCATCAGTCACCCAAGGAGTGACTCACATTCCACAAGAGACCTCCTTCTACGAAACTCCATCTAGGTAAGTCTGAGAGAACAGGAATTACTCTAGGAAAGATTTAGAGAAAATGAAACCTGAAAAGTTTTACCTGAAATCATCTAAGTGTCTGAACAGCCTAGTCCAGAGATGAGAGATAACTGTTTGTTTTCTTGGTTAACTAGAAATGTATAATTTATTTATTTAATATAATAATAAGATGTGTCTGTTTGAGTCTGCAACACAAGCTGACAATTAAGTGATGGGAATAAAGGTCCAATTAGAGGACACTGTAAAATAAGTGAAATAAATTACATGGTTCTGTGAAAATTAAAACATATGTGAGTTATGCTGTTCAGAAGAACAGAAACATGTATTATGTGTGAGGGACTATGCAGAACATCAAGTATTTTTTAATTTCAAATTTGGGGTGTATTTGAGCATGCTCTGTATTCATTGAAAAGATCGAAATCAAAGGAGGTAGCTATTTGCAACAACAGTTATTGAGATATCTATTTCACAGTATCTTTTCTCATGCTGTGTGCTCATATGGAAAAAAAATGCATTTAATAAATCTGAAGAAGAACACTAGGTACTTTTTCTTTGCAACTATTTCATTATTTGTGAGTTTGCATGTATTGATATTTTTAGTTTTTTTACACATTTACTTTTTATATTTTTATTTTATAGTATAAAGAGTTCTTGCACAGTATATGGTCTGAGTTTTAAAGATTCTTTTTATTCCATATTTTCAGAAAAATTGATTTTTCCACTAACTGCTATTTGACATCAATTCACTTACATATATATATATATATAGATATAGATATAGATATATATATATATATAGAGAGAGAGAGAGAGAGAAATGTGAGAAACTGTATATATTTTGCATTGTTAGTTATATTAATTTTGTCATGTCTTACCATGTTACATTTTATGCAGAGAAAGTTTTCCTCTATGCTTGGTAGTAATAACAGCCTTTTATATGTATAACACTCTTCTTGTATGTCTATATTTCTTTAATGATAATTTTTTTCCTTTTTCGATTAGATTTGCTTTTATAAATATCAATGCAGGGGACCTGGTTTTGATCCCTAGGAAGATTCCCCGGAGAAGGAAATGGCTACCCACTCCTGTATTCTTGCCTGGAAAAATCCATAGACAGAGGAGCCTGGTGGGCTACAGTCCATGGGGTCACAAAGAGCTGGATACGGCTGAGCGACTAAGCATAGCACAGCAAGCAACTAACACTTTCACTTTCCTCTAATTTAGGGTATAGATTATCTGCTTTTGAGAGCATGCTTTGTATTATTTCCATCCTAATTTTGCATCTGGAGGTGAAATGATGGTGTGTGTGTGTGTGTGTGTGTGTGTGTGTGTGTGTGTGTGTGTAGTGTGTGTGTGTGTGTGTATGTTGTGAGGCATAAGAGTCCTTAGAACAGAAGGACCTGAACTCATTTAAGCAAATTATTCCCCTTGAAATGCAGACACCGGAATGTTAACATAGTATTAAAATTAAAAGTGGATCCAGTCCCATGTACAGAATTCCTTGGGAATAAAATCAATAAAGTGTAAGAACAGCACGTGAATGAGGGACTCCCTGTATCTTCATTTCTTAGCATTGTCTGTCCAATCTCTCCCTCTTGCTCATTCCCCTTGACACTCAAACTTCCACTTGAGCCTTTAGTATTAGAAACAATTGCCTTCTTCAAGGTCTTTGCACTACCCATTCTTCCTGCCAGGTCAACATTTACTGAGATAACTTTGACATCCCAACCTCTCTTCCTTGAGGTCTCTGTTCAAATGTTACCTTGTTTGACAGCCTAGCTATATACCCAGGAAAGAATATCACCTCATCCACCACTTCCTATATATCTTCTCTGTTTCTCTTAATTTTATTTATCAGTATTTGACATGTTATAAGATTTCTATTGTTTATATTCTTTCTCCATCATTGAACTGTGAGGACTTTTGTCTCTCAGCACACTCTACTTCTTGCTTAGGAGATGGTGAGTACTCAATATACACCTTCAATGTTTTGTCAGAATTTCTCATTCAAAGTTTGCAATGCATAATCTCTTGAGGAAAAGACAGAGATGAACAGGAATTTACAGTCAGAGGATGACTGAAGGGAACAAGATTCACACAAAAATTATAGGTATTGATCTTATGACTGCAAAATACAAATTGTAGAATTTCAACTATGTCAGTAAGGCCCAGTTTTGTTAAATCTATTATTTTTTTTTTTAATTTCTAGATAGTGCCCTTCAGCACATGGAATTAGAAACTGGAGCCTATTATACAGAGTGAAGTAAGCCAGAAAGAAAAATACCAATACAGTATACTAACGCATATATATGGAATTTAGAAAGTTGGTAACAATAACCCTGTATGGTTTTTGGACTCTGTGGGAGAGGGAGAGGGTGGGATGATTTGGGAGAATGGCATTGAAACATGTATAATATCATATATGAAATGAGTCTCCAGTCCAGGTTCGATGCACAATACTGGATGCTTGGGGCTGGTGCACTGGGATGACCCAGAGGGATGGTATGGGGAGGGACGAGGGTTCAGGATGGGGAACACATGTATACCTGTGGTGGATTCATTTTGATATATGGCAAAACCAATACAATATTGTAAAGTTAAAAAATTAAATTAAATTTAAAAAAAAAAAAAAAAGAAAGGAAATGATGCACAAATTTCAAATTTTCTTCTTATTGGATTTTCAGAGGAACCAGAACTGCAGTCCCTCATATTTGTGATTTTCCTCTCTATGTACCTGATCACTGTGTTTGGAAACCTGCTCATAATCCTGGCTGTCAGTTCAGATCCACACCTCCACACCCTACGAACTTCTTCCTCTCCAACCTGTCCTTTGCAGACATCTGTTTCATCTCGACCACCATCCAAAATATGCTCTGGAACATCCAGACAGAACAAAGGTATAACGTATGAAGGCTACATCAGCCAGATAAGTTTTTTCCTGCTCTTCGCAGGGCTGGATAACTTTCTCCTGACTGTGATGGTCTATGCCTGCTACCCGGCCATATGTCACCTTCTGCGTGACATAGTCATCATGAACACCAGAATCTGTGGACTGCTGGTGCTAATGTCCTAGATCTTGGGTGCCCTGAATTCCTTGTTACAAAGCTTAATGATGCTTCAGTTGTCCTTCTTCACAGACTTGGAATTCCCTCACTTTTTCTGTGAACTCAATCAGGTTGTCCAATATGCCTCTTTTGACACTTTTCTTAGTGACACAGTAATATATTTTGCAGCCGCAATCCTGGGTGGCAGTCCATTCACTAGAATCATTTATTCAAACTCTAAGATAGTTTCCTCCATATGACAAAATTCATCAACTCAGGGAATGTATAAAGCATTTTCCACCTGTGCATCTCACCTCTTGGTTGCTACCTTATTTTACTGTACAGTCCTATCAGTGTACCTCCTACCCACAGTTCACAGTTAAATATAATGGACTCAGTGATGTACACAATGGTTACACCCATGCTGAACCTCTTCATCTACAGTCTGTGGAATAAACACATAAAGAGTGCTCTAGAGAAGGCAATGGCACCCCACTCCAGCACTCGTGCCTGGAAAATCCCATGGACGGAGGAGCCTGGTAGGCTGCAGTCCATGGGGTCGCGAAGAGTCAGACACAACTGAGCGACTTCACCTTCACTTTTCACTTTCATGCATTGGAGAAGGAAATGGTAATCCACTCCAGTACTCTTGCCTGGAGAATCCCAGGGATGGGGGAGCCTGGTGGGCTGCCGTCTATGGGGTCGCACAGAGTCGGACACGACTGAAGCGATCTAGCAGCAGCAGCAGGAAGATTCATTGAGGTAGCATCTCTAAAAATGCCAACTTATCTGTGGTTGAAGAAGTGAACATGATTGCAGGGCTCAGAAAATCAGAGCCAGAAATCGTTATTCTTTTATCAAATTGTAGGTGTAGACTATGTTTTATCTATTTTTCCTGATATTTTCTTTTTTTGTATATTTTTTGCTTCACACAGTCAGAGAATAATTAACACATGATCATGAGGTCTGGTTATTAGTAAATCATTAGTGGGATATGTATCGGAGAAGGCAATAGCACCCCACCCCACTACTCTTGCCTGGAAAATCCCATGGACAGAGGAGCCTGGTAGGCTGCAGTCCATGGGGTCGCTAAGAGTCGGACACGACTGAGCGACTTCACCTTCATTTTTCACTTTCATGCATTGGAGAAGGAAATGGCAAGCCACTCCAGTGTTCTTGCCTGGAGAATCCCAGGGACGGGGGAGCCTGGTGGGCTGCCGTCTCTGGGGTCGCACAGCGTCGGACACGACTGAAGCAACTTAGCAGCAGCAGCAGCAGCAGTGAGATATGTATGTATATATGTATACATGCTAATACACCTTTATATACATACATATACAGGTGCAAATTCAGTTCAGTTCAGTTCAGTCTCTCAGTCATGTCTGACTCTTTGCAACCCCATGAACTTCAGCATGCCAGGCTTCCCTGTCCATTACCAACTCCCAGATCTTACTCAAACTCATGTCCATCGAGGGGCAAATTAGTTGAGATTAAATGTAGAAGCCAGATTGGGGGAGAAATAGATGAGGACATATTACCAAGCAGAGGAAGTTCACAGGAGTTTATAAAGCATCAGAATTCAAATCCACAACTATAGAAGAAAAACTAGCTCTTACGCAATGAGAAAATGAAGTAAAATCTCCCAACATGTAGTCCTGCACTTATGGAGAAGAATGGTTTGCAGCAAATTGAGTGTATCAGCTGGGTAAGAATGCACTGATGTGAAGTAATTGATAAAACAAGAAGTCGAAAATGTGATGGATGTCTGACCAAAAGTGTGTGGTCTGGGTGGGAAAGAAATGAAACTGGGAGGTGACTAATGAAATGAGAATAAAAGGAAGAGTTGAAATCTAAATTTTGCTGGGCAGATGATTCGATGACATCACAGACTTAATGGGCAAGAGTTTGAGCAAATTCTGGGAGATAGTGAAGGATAGGGAAGCCTGGTGTTCTGCAGTTCATGTGGTGTCAGAGAGCTCAACATGACTTAGTGAGTGAACAACAACAACAATCAGAAGAAGAGAAACAAGAACAGATAGGAAGCTGTGATAAGAGTACAATATAGGAAGTTATTCATAGGATTGAAGAAGATGCTAAGACCCAGGGGATTTTCCTTCCAAAATCTTTCCACACACTAAGATTATAATGCCTCCCTCCCCTCATCTCTACCTCCATCTCTGCCTCTCTCTCTTTCTTCCTTCATTCTTTCCTTCCTTCCTTTTCCCTTTCCTCTTCTTCCCACCATTCCCTTCTTTTTTTTTAACTCTTGATGACTATTTCTTGTCTTCTGTATTCTCATACCTTAAACACCATCTACCCCATCCTTATTTTAAACTGATACCATTGGCTCCAAACTCGCTGAGAAATCATAATAATTCAGAAGCAATTTTCCAAAGTGATCTGCCTCCATAACAATCCACCCACCACCTCTATCACTAAAATCTCTGCCTTCCTCCTGTTACTAAAAACACTGGTCCCACGAAAGCCAATATCTAGAGAGATTCTCTTCCCCTACTAAAGAAAATCTTCAGAAAATCTCCTGTCTTTTGTAGCATCAAATTTGCTGTCACCAGTAGATTACACACCAAATTATCCAAACACTCTGCCACTTTCTCCATATTTCTTGATGAAGTTTATAATATGTGATTTGTGTGTTAATAAAATTGTGTTATGGTACCTCATAGTGGTTTTGATTTGCATTTCTCTGATAATGAGTGATGTTGAGCATCTTTTCATGTGTTTGTTAGCCATCTGTATGTCTTCTTTGGAGAAATGTCTATTTAGTTCTTTGGCCCATTTTTTGATTGGGTCGTTTATTTTTCTGGAGTTGAGCTGTAGGAGTTGCTTGTATATTTTTGAGATTAGTTGTTTGTCCGTTGCTTCATTTGCTATTATTTTCTCCCATTCTGAAGGCTGTCTTTTCACCTTGCTAATAGTTTCCTTTGATGTGCAGAAGCTTTTAAGGTTAATTAGGTCCCATTTGTTTATTTTTGCTTTTATTTCCAATATTCTGGGAGATGGGTCATAGAGGATCCTGCTGTGATGTATGTCGGAGAGTGTTTTGCCTATGTTCTCCTCTAGGAGTTTAATAGTTTCTGGTCTTACGTTTAGATCTTTAATCCATTTGAGTTTATTAGAACAGTCTTATGGACTCTGTGGGAGAGGGAGAGGGTCGGAAGATTTGGGATAATGACATTGAAACATGTAAAATATCATATAAGAAACGAGTTGCCAGTCCAGGTTCGATGCACGATACTGGATGCTTGGGGCTAGTGCACTGGGACGACCCAGAGGGATGGTATGAGGAGGGAGGAGGGAGGAGGGCTCAGGATGGGGAACACATGTATACCTGTGGTGTATTCATTTTGATATTTGGCAAAACTAATACAATTATGTAAAGTTTAAAAATAAAATAAAATTTAAAAAAAGAAGCATCTAAAAAAAAAAAAAAGAAAATTGTGTTATTTTGACCCCACATTCCCCTCCAGATACTGCCCCTGTATCTCTGGTCTCCACTTCATGAAAATTTATCCAGAGAGCATTCCAAAAGTACTAGCTCCTCTTTCTCTTCTCTACATAATAGAATGTGAACAGAGAACTGCCAGATGTACAATCTGGATTAAAAAAAAAAAAAAGGCAGAGGAACCAGAGGTCAAATTACCAAGCTCCATTGGATCATTGAAAAAACTAGAGAATTCCAGAAGAAAAAAAAAATCTACTTCTGCTTCATTGACTATACTAATGCCTTTGACTGTGTAGTTCATAACAAAACTGTGGAAATTTCTTAAAAGATGGGAATACCAGACCATCTTTCTTGCCTTCTGAGAAACCTATATGCAGATCAAGAAGCAACAGTTAGAACTGGACATGGAACAACAGACTGGCTCAAAACTGGGAAGGGAGAAGGTCAAGGCTGTGTGTTATCATCCTGCTATTTAACTTACATGCAGAGTACATTATGCAAAATGCCAGATTGGATGAAGCACAAGTTGGAATCCAGATTTCCAGAAGAAATATCAATGACCTCAGATATGCAGATGAAAACACCTGTATCATAGGAAGTGAAGAGGAATTAAAGAGCCTCTTGATGAAGGTGAAAGAGGACAATGAAAAACCTGGCTTAAAACTCAGCATTCAGAAAACAAAGGTCATGACACTCAGTCCCATCACTTCATGGCAACTAGATGGGGAAACAATGGAAACAGTGACAAACTTTATTTTTGGGGGGCTCCAGAATCACTGTGAATTATTACTGCAGCCATGAAATTAAAAGATGCTTGTTCCTTGAAAGAAAAGCTATGACCAACCTAGACAGCATATTAAAAAGCAAAGACATTGCTTTGCTTACAAAGGTCCATCTAGTCAAAGCTATGGTTTTTCCAGTAGCCATGTACAGATGTGAGAGATTGACAATAAAAAGGGTGAGCACTGAAGAACTGATTAATTTGAACTGTGGTGCCACAGAAGACTCTTGAGAGTCCCTTGGACTGCAAGGAGATCAAACCAGCCAATCCTAAAGGAAATCAACCCTGAATATTCATAGGAAGGACTAATGCTGAAGTTGAAAACTCCAATACTTTGGCCACCTGATAAGAAGAACTGACTCATTGAAAAAGACCCTGATTCTGAAAAAGTTTGAAGGCAGGAGATGGGGACAACAGAGGATGAGATGGTTGGATGGCATCACTGACTCAACGGACAGGAGTTTGAGCAAGCTCTGGGAGTTGGTGATGGAAAGGAAAGCTGGGCGTGCTTCAGTCCATGGAGTCAGACTCGTGCACAATAAGCAACTGAACTGAGCTCAGATCATTTATGATTAGATATCTATTTGCACAAAAGGACAGAAATGGTATGGACCTAACAGAAGCAGAAGATATTAAGAAGAGGTGGCAAGAATACACAGAAGAACTGTACAACAAATATCTTCACAACCCAGATAATCACGACGGTGTGATCACTCACCTAGAGCCAGACATCCTGGAATGTGAAGTCAAGTGGGCCTTAGAAACCGTCACTACGAACAAAGCTAGTGGAGGTGATGGAATTCCAGTTGAGCTATTTCAAATCCTGAAAGATGATGCTGTGAAAGTGCTACACTCAATATGCCAGCAAATTTGGAAAACTCGGCAGTGACCACAGGACTGGAAAAGGTCAGTTTTCATTCCCATCCCAAAGAAAGGCAATGCCAAAGAATGCTCAATCTAGCACACAATGCACTCATCTCACATGCTAGTAAAGTAATGCTCAAAATTCTCCAAGCCAGGCTTCAGCAATACATGGACCATGAACTTCCAGATGTTCAAGCTGGTTTTAAAAAAAGACAGAGGAACCAGAGATCAAATTGCCAGCATCTGTTGGATCATGGAAAAAGCAAGAGAGTTCCAGAAAAACATCTATTTCTGCTTCATTGACTATGCCAAAGCCTTTGACTGCATGGATCACAATAAACCATGGAAAATTCTGAAAGAGATGGGAATACCAGACCATCTGACCTGCCTCTTGAGAAATCTGTATGCAGGTCAGGAAACAACAGTTAGAACTGGACATGGAACAACAGACTGGTTCCAAATAGGAAAAAACAGTATGTCAAGGCTGTATATTGTCACCCTGCTTATTTAACTTCTGTGCAGAGTACATCATGAGAAACACTGGACTGGAAGAAGCACAAGCTGGAATCAAGATTGTCAGGAGAAATATCAATAATCTCAGATATGCAGATGACACCACCCATATGGCAGAGAGTGAAGAGGAACTAAAAAGTGATGAGAATGAAAGAGGAAAGTGAAAAAGTTAGCTTAAACTCAACATTCAGAAAACGAAGATCATGGCATCTGGTCCCACCACTTCATGGGAAATAGATGGGGAAACAATGGAAGCAGTGTCAGACTTTATTTTTGGGGTCTCCAAAATCACTGCAGATGGTGACTGCAGCCATGAAATTAAAAGACGCTTACTCCTTGGGAAAAAAAAAAAAGTTATGAGCAACCTAGATAGCATATTGAAAAGCAGAGACATTACTTTACCAACAAAGTTCCGTCTAGTCAAGGCTATGGTTTTCCAGTGGTCATGTATGGATGTGAGAGTTGGACTGTAAAGAAGGCTGAGCACCGAAGAATTGATGCTTTTGAACTGTGGTGTTGGAGAAGACTCTTGAGATTCCCTTGGGCTGCAAGATCCAACCAGTCCATTCTGAAGGAGATCAGCCCTGGGATTTCTTTGGAAGGAATGATGCTAAAGCTGAAACTCTAGTACTCTGGCCACCTCATGCAAAGAGTCGACTCATTGGAAAAGACTCTGATGTTGGGAGGGATTGGGGGCAGAAGGAGAAGGGGATGACAGAGGATGAGATGGCTGGATGGCATCATTGCCTCGATGGACTTGAGTCTGAGTGAACTCTGGGAGTTGGTGATGGACAGGGAGGCCTGGCATGCTATGATTCATGGGGTCGCAGAGTCAGACACGACTGAGCGAATGAACTGAACTGAACTGAACTGAACTGAAGGGGAAATGACCTATATTCTGGTCTACAATAAGATAGAACAGAACAAGGACATGGATCATCTTTGAGCAGTAATATGAATCCTTATTTTTAGGTTCATTTTACTCTACTTTATCTTTCCAGCACTACAAATAGACACACAGATAATATATCCTTAAGGAACAAACATTTTAAGATTTGAAGATGTTGTAAATTAAAGTTTTACAAAACTATTAAAGGAAAAAATTAAGCTAAAATCATAGTTAAATAATTAAAAAGAAAAAAGTATTTAATTGAGAAATGTTTCAGAGCTAATTCTTTGACAAAAGTCAAATAGAAAAAAATCAGATATTTAAGAAAAGCAATAAAAAGAAAGATTAGGGAAAAAATAGGAAAGATAAAAATGGACGCATGCATAAGAAAATGCTTAAGTTTGCAAGATATTATAACTGTAAGTCAAAATTTTGAAACCTCTAAGAAATGAATTTATTGATTAATTTATTGGTTGATTCAGGATGGAGGATAATATATCAATAGTTAAGAAAAGAATGAAATGAACATCACAACTTACCTGAGAATGCCATGGAAATGTGTGACATGAATATTGGATGAAATTCCCTTTAAGTCTTAAAGAAAAAAGAAAGTCTACCATCACTAATACTGTTTAATAATCCCTTCAATACCTACCTAAGGGCTTCCCTGGTGGCTCAGACAGTAAAGAATCTTCCTGCAATGCAGGAAATCTGGGTTGAATCCTGGGTCATGGAGATCCCCTGGAGAAGGGAAGGGCTACCCACTCTGGTATTCTTGCCTTGAGAATTCCATGGACAGAGAAGCCTGGTAGGTCTGTGGGTCACACAGATCAGACACAGCTGAGTGAATCACTCCAGTATTCTTGCCTTGAGAATTCCATGGACAAAGAAGCCTGGCAGGTCTGTGGGTCACACAGAGTCAGACACAGCTGAGTGAATCACTTCAGTTTGAGATCTAAATATCATTGTTTGAGGATAATAGATTGGTGGCTAATAATGAATTGACAACTGAAAACCTCTTTTCAATGAATATGATTTTAGTAAGGCAACTGATATAAAACAAACATGTAAAAACCAATAACCATTTTAAGGTAACATTCAGTAGCACATAGTACATTCATAGTGTTTTGCAAAATCACTTCTATTGTCTGACTCTTTTGTGACCCCATGGAGTGTGGCCTGCCAGGCTCCTTTGTCCACGGGATTTTCCAGGCAAGAATACTGAAGTGGTTGCCATTTTCTTTTCCAGGGTATATTCCTGAGCCAGGGATCAAACCTGTGTCTCCTGCATTGACAGGTGGATTCTTTACCACTGAGCCACCAGGGAAGTCCTAAAATAAAATAAAATAAAATAATCACTTCTATCTAGTTCAAAACATTTCATCACTATGGGTGCTTCTTGTACAAATTTTTAAATTTATCTGTAAATCTCAAATTGTTCAAAAATTAAAACTTCCCCAAAAAAGAGAGTGCAAGGAAAAAAAAAATTAGTGTTCATCAGTATAGTTAAAATTCTTTGAAAAAAATAATAACAAAAATAGAAATATCTTGGATCAGGGAACAGAAACTTGCAAATACACAAAGAGTAGTAAACTTACTCAGTAAGCTAAAATTTTTTGAGGACTACCATGATAAACATGTATTGCAAAAATAAGTTTTAACATTCTAACATGAAAGCAGATAATGCTGATAGATCCTTAGCATTTGGTTTCAGAAGAGAAATGAAGGAAGCTGACAGTAAGTAAGATTGAAAAGAACTCCGGAACTGAATTGTGTAGAATGTTTTAGTAAACAAACTTTTACCATTACATTTTCCCCACTTGTTAATACTCTGAGAGATCTGCCTGCCTTCACACCTGTTTCCAACAGCACACCCTCTACTGCCATCACTGAGCCTAGTCCCCTGGATACTTTCTTTCCTGGGTGATGGATGTTCAACCCAACTCCAAGGAAGTGCAGGCAGGTGACATCAGGAGTCACTTCTCAGAAAGAGCACAGCTGAACTTCCTCCTTCCTGACAATGGAGCTGTAGTGAGAGAAGTAAAGGGCACATTTACTATTTCTGGGGCTTCAGAGATTGAATTCTCACAACTACTCATTAAGTTAATTGTTCCATTGTTACTCTATTTTCAGAGAAATTTGGTTCCCATGAGTGAGGAAGCCAAAATACAAAGGGGCTTCTTTCTAGTTTCCTACCCATGGGAGCATTTTAAATGTGAGGTAGGCATATCCCCTCCTCTTGCACCTTAGTCACAATGCTGTTTTCTCCATGGATCTAATATCCACGTTCTTTCCCATGAACATTTCTTTAACATTTAAGATTGAATTTTTTTGACTATCTAAGACACGCTGGCAAATTGTTCATAACTAAGCAAGTCCCACGCACCTGGACTTGGAGTTGCCAACGAAGAATTGGGACATGCTCATCTCTCAACAAAACCATTTCCAATGACTTCCATTCACGCCATAATGTTGGAATCTACAGGAATTTCTAGGCATACAGTGAAAGAAATATGAGAAGAGGTGGATGGTTGGCAGTAGAGGCAGGACTTTGCAGGTATCTGTAGCTTCATAAGGTCAAAACAAGTCCATTGGACACTCCTCATTATTCCAGCCAGAAGAACAAACCATTTTTATTAACACACAAGGGACTGACTTTAAAGTTATAATCAACATTAACAATCTGTAAGAAAATAAAAACCAGGAAGCACTTTGGACGATTGTTTTGAGTGACTATTTTCATCTTGAACAAAGACATCAACAGGATGAGATCCTTTCTGTTGGTTTCTGCCACACAACAACATAAACCAGCTGTAAGTTTACAATTATCCCTTCTGTCTTGAGCCTCTCTCCCAACTCCCCCATCCCACCACTCTAGATTGTCACAGAACACTAGGCTGAGTTTCCTGTATTACACAGAAACTTTCTACTAGCTGTTTTACACATTGCAGGTGTGTAAAACCTATCTATCTTAATGCTTTTCTCTCAATTCATCCCACCCTCTTATTACCCTCACTGTGTCCACAAGTCCATTGGCTACACCTGTGTCTCTCTATTCCTACCCTGAAAATTAGTTCATCAGTGACTTTTTAAAAATTGAAATATAGTTGACATATTATATTACTTTCACGTGGAGTATATACTGATTTGGCATTTGAATACATTGAAAATGATAACAGAGATAAATCTAGTAAACACTTGTCCCCATGCAAGATTATAACAATATTACTGACCATATTGTCAATGTGCCATATTACTTTCCCATGATGTATGTATTTTATCACTGGAGATTTTTCCTCTTGATCCCATTCCCCTGTTTTGTTCCCCCCACACCCTGCCTACAAGCAAACACTTACTTGTTTACCAAATCTATGATTCTGTTTTCAGTTTACTTTGTATGCTTGTGTGTTCTGATTCTTAGATTATACATGTAAGTGACATCACGTGGTCTTTGCCTTTGTCTAATTTATATCACTTAGCATGATATCCCTAGGTTTTGCAACTGGCAAAATTTCGTTTTTATATGGCTGAGTAATCAGCTCAGTTCAGTCATTCAGTTGTGTCCAACTCTTTGCAACCCCTTGAACTGCAGCACACCAGGCTTCCCTGTCCATTACGAGCTTCCAGAGCTTGCTCAAACTCACATGCATCAAGTCGGTGATGCCATCCAACCATCTCATCCTCTGGCATCCTCTTCTCCTCCTGTCTTCAATCTTTCCCAGCATCAGGGTCTTTCCCAGTGAGTTAGTTCTTTGTATCGGGTGGCCAAAGTATTGGAGTTTCAGCTTCAGCATCAGTCCTTCCAATGAATAGTCAGGACTGATTTACTGTAGGTTTGACTAGTTTGATCTGCTTGCTGTCCAAAGGGCTCTCAAGAGTTTTATCCAACACAACAGTTCAAAAGTATTGATTCTTCAATGCTCAGCTTTCTTTATAATCCAACTCTCACATCCATACATGACTACTGGAAACACCATAGCTTTGACTGGATGGACATTTGTCAGCAAAGTAATGTCTCAGCTTTTTAATATGCTGTCTAGGTTTTGAATGTTGAGTTTTAAGCCAACTTTTTCACTCTACTGTTTCACTTTCATCAAGAGGCTCTTTAGTTCTTCACCCTCTGCTATAAAGATGGTGTCATCTGCATATCTGAGGTTATTGATATTTCTTCCTACAATCTTGATTCCAGTTTGTGCTTCATCCATCCTGACATTTTGCATGACGTACTCTGTATATAAGTTAAATAGGCAGGGTGATAATATACAACCTTGTTGTACTCCTTTCCTAATTTTGAACCAGCCCATTGTTCCATGTATGGTTCTAACTGTTGCTTCTTGACCTACATACAAGTTTATCAGGAGGCAGGTAAGGTGGTCTGGTATTCCCATTTCTAAGAATTTTCCACAGTTTGTCATGATCCGTGCAGTCAAATGCTTTAGTGTAGTCAATGAAGCAGAGGTAGATGTTTATCTGAAATTTTCTAGCTTTCTCTATGATCCAATGGATGTTGGCAATTTGATCATTTGATCCTCTGACTTTTCTTAATACAGTTTGAACATCTGGAAATTCTAGGTTCATGTACTGTCAAAGCCTAGCTTGGAGAATTTTGAGCATTACTTTGCTAGCAATGGAGCCTGAAGGTCTACCGTCCACAGGATCACAGAGTCAAACATGACTGAGCACACACACACACACACACACACAAATAAAACTTAGGCAAAGACTGAGAGGCTAACAGAAATTTGTAAACAGACATGGCAGAGGGGAAGCTTTAATGGGGACAAAATTAACACCGAAATTATAGCTATTGGTTTCATGACTGCAAAATACAAATCGCAGAATTTCAACTATATTAGTGATGCTTTATGAAAATTGTTCATATTATTTTTGTGCTGTTTCCAGGTAACCCTGCTACATGAAACCAAGAAATGGTACACAGATATAAGAAATTCTTCTTCTTATATTATCAAGGAAACCATAACTACAACCCCTAATATTTGGGCTTTTCCTCTCCATGTACCTGATCACTGTGTTTGGAAACTTACTCATCATCCTGGTTGTCAGCTCTGACTCCCACCCCCACCCCCAAATACTTCTTCCTCTCCAGTCTGTCCTTTGTAGACATCTGTTTCATTTCCATCACCATCCCAAAGATGCTGTGGAACATCCAGACACAGAGCAAAATTATAACATTTGCACATTGCTCTACATCAGTCAAGTATATTTTTCATATAAATTTATTTATTTTAATTGGACAAGTATTTTTTTTTACTATCTTTGCAGGATTGGATGGCTTCCTCCTGGCTGTGATGGCTGATGACTGCTTTGTGACCATCTGTCACCCCTGCACTACACAGTCATCATGAATCCCCAGTTCTGTGGACTGCTGGTGCTGGTATCCTAGATAATGAGTGCTTTGATTTCCTTGTTACAAAACTTAGTGATGTTGTGGGTGTCCTGTAGAGTCTTGGGAATCCCCCACTTCTTCTGTGAACGTTATCAGGTGATCCAACGTGCCTGTTGTGACACCTTTCTGAATGACATCGTGATGTATTCTTCAGCTGGAGTATTAGGTTGGGGGTCCCTTCATTGGAATATTTTACTCTTACTCTAAGATAGTTTCCTCCATAAGAGGAGTTTCAGCTCAGGGGAAGTATAGAGCATTTTTGCCTGTGCATCTCACCTTTCGATTGCTGCCTTTTTTTTTTTTTTTTTTTTTTTGCCTTATTTTATGGTATGCTTCTAGGAGTGTATCTTAGCCCTGCTGATATTCACTGGTTTAACTCAAGTTTAGCAGCCTCAGTGATGTACACTGCAGTCACAGCCATGCTGAACCCCTTCATCTACAGTCTGTAAAATAAAGACATAAAGAAGTCTCTGAAAAGATTCATTTGGATGGTTTCTACAAAAAGGCCAACTATTCTAGGACTGAGGAAGTACCCATGATTGCAGGGCTAAAATCAATGGACCCTGAAACTACCTTTATTGGATCAAATTATGGAAGTAGAAATTTCTCTTTCTATTGTGTCTTATAATTTCCATTTCTGTGACTTCAACTTCTCTCTACACTTAAGTAACTCAATTTATCAACTTTTCTGCTCGGATACCCATACAGTTTTTCCATTTGTCTATTCTCCTGCTTTCACAGAGCTTTCCCAAACTTACAACAAATAGTTGCAAAGTTCTGGTTCTTGAGAATATGAATGTCTTAAGAACAATCTCTTCTCAGGTGAAATATTATCACAAGTTTAATTTTTTTTTCTTTTGTTTTACTAAGAATAGTCATGAGTTGTATTACTCATATGGAATAAACTCTACTTGGCACCTTCTCTGTGAAATGTATGTAGCTCACTTTATTAGACTTTTTTTCCTGTCTCATATATAGATAGTTTGCCATTTGCTTTCCTACTGTTGCAAAGTTTTCCCCAATCTTGTATCAGAAATATTTGGAAATTCCTGTTTTTAACCCCCATAGGGCAGCCTGAATGTCTTACAAATAATTTCTTCTCTAACTATATTTATCATCCCAAGTTTTTTTTCCCCCTTTGTATACTGGAGTTAGTTGTATTTCTCATGTGAATAAAAACCACACTTGAAAACCCAGACAATGTATATTTTATAACAGAGGAACATCTGAGACCACAGTTTGCCATATTTGCATACATCATTTATTTATATATAATTACCTTAACTGTTCTTCCTGATAATGTAGAGTTTAACTAATAATGTGCTTTATAGATGGACTTCCCAGGTGGCAGTAGTGGTAAAGAAGCTGCCTGCCAATGCAGAAGCTGCCCGTTCAATCCTTGAGTCAGGAAGATATGCTGGAGAAGGGAATGGCAACCTACTCCAGTATTCTTGCTTGATGAATCCCATGGACAGAGGAGCCTGGTGGGCTACAGTCCATAGGGTCTCAAAGAGTCAGACACTACTGAAGTGACTTAGCATACATGTTCATGCTTTAGAGGTGGTGACTGAGTTTTATCCTCCTCCTTAACATCCTGTATTTTTAGTCAGTCATGTCCACATCCCTGCCATAGCGACTGGCAAAATGTTTATCAAATATGTATCTCCATGTGAAGTCTACACAGAAACACAAATTTGAATAGATAGGTTGACTTAATATGGTCTTTGAGTCAAGGAAGACCTTAACTATATATGATGAAGCAAAATTTTAAATTATACTTTATATTACTAAACAATAAATTTCATTCACATGCTGTATTGAAGTGTGGAAGACTGGTGCCCAGGCAAAAGGTTTTCTTTTTTTTTTCTTTTTTGGTTTGTTCCATTTGGATGTAGAATTATTTGAAATATTTATTTTATTATTCAATTAGCTTTTTTCTGCTTAAAAATGTACATTTCTCCCTACAAATGTGGATCCTCTACTGATCTTAATGAAATATTTCCTCTCATAAATTTTGTCATATTCACTAATTTTTTTTTGGTTAGTCTAGCTAAAGTTTTGTCAATTTTAACTTTTCAAAGAACCAGCTCAATTTTTTTTTTAATATTTGATATTGCTTTCCTCATCATTATTATATTTATCTCTGATTCAATCTTTGTTTCCTTTTCTCTTCTAATTTTGGACTGTTTCGTCTCCCTTTTCTAATACCTAGTCATAATTTTTCTTTTATTTTACTAAGAGTAGTAATCAAAATAGCATGGTTCTGGCACAATAAGAGACATATTAAGACCAGTATACCACAGTAGAGAGCCTGGAAGTAAACCCATGCATACATGATCACTTAATATTTGACAAACCAGATAAGAATGCTCAGTGGAGAAGAGACTGTCTCTTTAATAAATGGTCCTCAAAAACTGGGTATTCACACTTAGAAAGATGAAACTAGACTCTACTTATACCTCTCACAGTTCTGCAGTCTTAGCACTTTCAATTACACAACTCAGTATTTTCAACTGTGTTAATCATGCTATTTATGAGATCTTCAACCTCATTATCTTGTATCTAAAAATTTGGACTCTCTTGCCAATCACTCCTCAATCCCCATGCCCAGCACCTTACAATAGCCATTCTACTTTTCTTCTATATGTTTATTTTTTATATTAAACATAAGCAATATCATATAATTTTTATCTTTCTCTGACTTACTTCACTTAGCATAATGCTTTCAAGGTCTAGCCATATTGTTGCAAATGACAGGGTTTCCTTCTATTTAAATTTAAATTTCCTTGTCTATTTCTACCACATTTTGTCTACCACATTTTACCTGTCAACAGTTTGTCTCCATACAATGACTGTTGTGAATGAACGTAGGCCTGCAGATAGTCCTTTAAGATAATGTTTTTCACTTCCTCTGAATATATCCTAGAAGTGGAATTGCTGGATTATATTGTAGTTCTGTTTTAATTTCTTGAGGAGCTTCCATACAGTTTTGCATGATGGCTGTACTAGTTTACTATCCCACCAACAGTACTAAAGTGTTTCCTTTTCTCCACATCTTCTCCAGTATTTATTAGCTCTTGTCTTTTCAATAAAATACATTCTGATGGTGTGAAGTTATATCCCAGCATAGTTTTGATATACATTTACCTGAATAGTCATGGTAATTGACCACCTTCTCATGTACTTGTTGGACAACTGTATATCTTTGTCCTTTGGAAAAATGAAAAAAATGTCCAAAGGAAAAATGTCCTTTGCCCTTCTTTTTCTTCCAGTATTCTTTAGATATAATTGACATGTAGCACTGTGTAAACTGGGGCTTCCCTGGTGGCTCAGGCAGTAAAGAATTTTCCTGCAATGAAGGAGACCCAGGTTCAATCCCTGGGGAGGGGAGATACTCTGGAGGAAGAGAAGACAACTCACTCTGGTATTCTTGCCTGGAAAATCACATGGATAGAGGAGCTTGGCAGGTTACAGTCCATAGGGTCACAAAGAGTTGGACATGACTGAGTGACTAACAATTTACTGCTGTATATATAAGGTAGTAGTCAGTCAGCTTGCTTGGTAAGAAGCTACTCCTCAAATCACAATGGCTTACAATAATGAAAGTGTATTCTTATCATATTAGACACATCCTGCAAGGTGTCTATGGCTCTGACCTGGCTGTGCTAGGTTGCATGCATATCTTCATTCTGGGAGTCATGCTGATGGACCAGCTCCTATGTGAAAGGTGCTCTTTCTCGTTATAGAGAGAGACAGTAGTAGAAAGGATAGACTTTCCTAAAGCCTCTTTGAGCTTCTCCTTTGGCACTGAGCACCTCATGTCTACCCTCATTCTATCCAGCAAAGTATGTGACACGTCCAAGTTCAAAGCCAATCTGTGGGGACATGCACTCCTTCCACTTGAGGCACATTCAAGACTCAAAGCAATGGGTGAAGATGTGCAGTCCTCCTAAGAGTAAGAAGTAAGAGTAAACCAATACTTGAGAAGAATTTAAAAAGCCCACCTGGGGAAGAAGCAACCACACAGATAGTCTATACTTCTATTAGCAGCAAATCTTTATCAATTATATGCTATAGACTTGCAACAAAGGAAGATAAGAAGAGTTGGAGAAAGGTATGATTTAAGAAACAGCAGTTTTACACACATACTTAGTTTTTGTTGCTGTTTAGTCTCCAAATCCTGTCCAATTCTTTCTGAGCACATGGACTGTAGCCCACCAGTCTCCTCTCTCCATGGGATTTCCCAGGTAAGAATACTGTAGTGGGTTGACATTTCCTACTGCTGGGGATCTTCCCAACCCAGGGATGGAACCTGCGTCTTCTGCATTGCAGGTGGATTCTTTACCACTGAGACACCAGGAAGCCCTAGTAGATCATAGAAACATGGTAAAATAGACAGAATAAAAATTCTTCCTGAGGCTATATAGAGCCAACATGAGGGTGTCACAGTTTATGTCCTGTGTAGAACAACTGATGTGATGTGTCCTCACAATCACTCTGCTTCCTGTGTGGGGCCCTAGGAGCAGATATGCCTTCAAGATCACATCTCACTCTCTCCCAAGAGCAGTCATCCTGGATTCATTTCTAATCAGTAAATTCTCTGAAGTCCAAACAATCTTAGTAATTTTGGAACTTGGACAAAATCATAACAGGTGCTATGGATTGAGCATCTGTTTGTGACACGTAATTTTCTGTGACTCTAAAATATCATCAACTTCTCATGTCAGCTTCTTAGGTGGAAATTCCCCAGATTATAGATAAGGAAATAAAGGTTAAAAGTTTATTTCCTGTCAAGAGAGAAATACTCAAGAAGCACATGTAAACTTAGGTATTCAGATATTAAATGACCAGATCCAACATCTGACCACCTTTCATCAGACCTGAGGTGGGAAGGAAGAATCCTAATGGGAAAATCTAAAATACCTACACCTGACTGTAACACTGGCCCACAGTCTTGATACTCACCAGAGTGGTCCACAGAACAGGACCTGACCTGCAACATCAATAACGTCTGGGAACTTTAAATTTAAATTTAAAAAAAGAAATACTGAATCTCTAGAACACTCTAGTCTTGTCAAATCAAAGTCTGTATTTGAAAAATATTCCCTAGTTATTCACACACACATTGGTGTTGGGAGAAGTGCTTATTTAGTGAACATTGTTTCTCAACATTGACATTGTGATGGGTAATTCCTTGTGTTAGGGGATGTCCTGTGCATTTTAGTTTTGTTAAATTGTATCACTTGCCTCAGCACACTTTGTTTCAATTGTACTTCCCCAGATATGACAATCAAATATTTCTCCAGATATTTCCAAGTGTCCTCTGGAGCCAAAATCATCTCTGATTGAGAACCACTGAGCCAGAGCAAAAGAACTAGGAAATAGTCTGTGTTGTAATCAAAGCACATGCCTTACTCAGTTCATAACTTTGAGCCAATCACCTCATAATTCTGAAAATTTAGAAGAAGATTCAAAATAGTATAGTCCTCATAGGATGGCCTGTTGTAAAATTTAAATGAGACAATACATATATGATTCTAAGCTCTGCCTATGGTGTGTCAAAAAATCTAAGTGTATGTCTTATAATTCCCAAACATTTTATAAGTAAAGGGTGAAAAAACAGTTTAACACTTCTATTAAAAAACCAATACAATATTGTAAAGTTAAAAAATAAAATATTTTAAAAAATACAAAATTCCTAATTGATGTGAGGAAAGCATTATGAATCCAAGGGTTATTTTACCCATGATTTTATAGCAAAGGGACACACTTCTCTCCCTTATTGAAGACATAATACTAATTTTCTGGATATATCAAGAGCTGCCTTCTCACCATAAACCAGTGCCTTCAAGACCCAAGATACTGAGTCAAGACAGGTTCCTCAGGATTAGACTTGGAGGAAATTATTATTGAAGTTTATAAAACATTTTAGTGTCAGACCTCTGGAAGCCAGGAGAGAATCTGGAGTAGTAATAAGAACTGAATATACTTGACTTCTCACCTGGTCACTTGGGATCAGCAAATCAGTGGGGGAAAAAATCCATTCTGTCCAGACAAATTCTCCTGAGGAAACGATGTGATCAAGGTTGGAGTAATAAGGGAAAATGTGCTGAGCACGTATAATGAGCAGGTACAGGAACTATAAGGAGCTATGACCATCTCCGTGGCTGCAATGTCTGAGCAGCTCCACCTTGAGCTGGAGTGGGCATGGTTTTTGCATTTGCACTCTCTAGTCCTATTCTGCTTCACTCCTTCCTGCTCTCTTGTTGGAAGACAGAACTTCAGTCCCATCATCAGCCATCCAGGGAGGAATTTGAGGATTTCCGCATAAAGACCTTCCTCTCAGCTGTCCCAGCCAGGTGAGTAAAAGACTCCAGTGGGCATTGCAGGAGAAAGTTAGAAAGAGTGAAACCTATGAAACCTATGAACATTTACCTGAGGTCATTTGAAAAGACAAACAGCTGGCCTGGAGCATAGAGGTCTCCGTGATTGTTTGATTGACTAATTTATAATACATTTATTTAATATGTTAAAAAATAAATGTCTATCAGATTCAGCAAGTCAAGGATTGTTGTTGACAGTTATGGGATGGGAATGAAAATCTAGTTGGATGAGACTCAAGAAGAAATGGGGGGGTGTTGTTCAGTTGCTCAGTAGTGTCCAACTCTTTGCAACCCCAGCATGCCAGGCTTCCTTGTCCTTCACTATCTCCTGGAGTTTACACAAACTCCCACTGAATTGGTAATGCCATCTCATCCTCTATCATCCCCTTTTCTCCTGCCTTCAATCTTCCCAGAAGTTTTACTGTTTAAGGGAGTAGGAAAATAAACTATTAGATTAGGAATGGTTTGCAGTGAAATGTGGACATTCATTATTTGTTTTAATTTTTAAGATGGGGTGTATTTGAGCAACTTCTATATTCATTAGGATCCCAGTGGCATAGTGGTAAAGGATCCACCTGCCAATGCAGAAACACGAGACACAGGTTTGATTCCTGGGTCAGGAAGATTCCCCTAGGGAATCTTCCCCTGGAGAACCTTCCCTTGGAAAATTCCACTTTGGTATTCTTGCCTGGGAAATCCCATGGATAGAGGAGACTGGCAGCTTCAGTCCACTGGGTCACAAAGAGTCAGACATGACCGAGCATGCACTGAGCACACACAGATCAATGGAGTAGTTATTGCCTGATAGCCACAGTTCTTGAGATACACATTACAGAAGCTCCACTCACCTGAATATTCACTTGACAAAGAAGTTGCATTTAATATATAAACAGACATATGTTAAAGGGATAACTTTGCAATTAGTTCACCAGCTGAGAGACTGAACATAGTTTTAGGTTTATTAGCCATTTACTCTCTCTACTGCTAATTGTCTGTTTAAGCTTTTTATTTTATATACTGGTTCTGAGTGATTTTTATCCTTTTTTTGGCTATTTATTTCCTTTATAAATCATTTCATCACCAACTTAGAAAATGCCAGGAATGGCACTCCAACATGTGGAAGAAGGAGAGAATTGACATATTTTTAATACTTTGAAAAGTCTTACTGCTGAAAATAGAGATACATGTAGTGTTTCTCTCCCCCCCTTCCCCTTTCCTGCAGAGGTGTGTTAGTGTCTTTTTGTGACAACCATTTCACCCAAAACTGTCTAAGCTGCAACCAGTTCCCTTACCACAGATTCCCTATTCCTCTCTCCCTTTATTCTTGGTTTTTTTTTTTTATTGCATTCTTTCAAAACAAAAAGTTATGATTTTTAAAAAGAAGCTTACTTATTTACCATTTAAATATATGTATATAATATATATATATGCTTGCCTATATATAGTTTCTATATATAATTTCTCAAATATACCCCACCTTAAAGCATATATATATATATAATATATATATATATATATGCTTTCCAGTGGTTCAGTGTGTAAAGAATCACCTGCAATGCAGAAGATGCAGGCAAACACGAGTTTGATTCCCACGTCAGGACAATCCCCTGGAGGTGGGCATGGTAACTCACTCTAGTATTCTTGCCTGGGAAATCTCATGGTGAGAGGAGCCTGGTAGGCTACAGTCCGTGGGGTTGCAAAGAGTCAGACATGACTGAAGTGACTGAGCATGCAGGCACCCACGCACATGTATGTATGTATGATGTATTTGTTGGGTTGTGTGAGAGTTTATAAATTGTGAGTTGTCCAGTACATCAGTTGGCTATATTTTGTCCTCCCACCCATTGCATTTTAAACATAGTAGTCATCCTTTGCTGCCATCTTGTCAAAAACATGTGTTTGTATTCAGCTTAAGATTGCTTACATCTTTTTTAAAAGCATGTTTGAATCCATTTATGTTTATACATTTGGAATTTGTAGTGTTAGATACTGCTTCCTTCACTGTTTTTAAAAATTATATTTTCCAATCCTTTTCATAAGATTACATCTATTTCATTTATATTTAAACTTATGTTAACTTGAGTGTTGTTATTTTGCATATTTTCTTTTAGATTCATCTTACTTTTTCCTAATATTCAATATTGTTTAGTAAAATTGTTTTGAATCAGCTACATTTAATCTGCTTTTATTTCCCCTGATATTTTGTGTTTATAAAATTTATTTCTACATAAATGCACACCTTTCTGAAACCTCAAGAGTGAACACTGAACAAATCAGGTGAGGTCCCTGTCTGTTAGGGTCTCACATTCTGATGGAGAAAGAATATTACAATAAAATAAATGCATATGTGACAAAAAGTCCTCAGGCATAAACCAAATGAAGAAAGGGGAAGATTTTTGTAGAATGTGGAAGGTTTGTAGCATGTGAACTTTATCTTTGGAATAGGAATCAGAAACAAAAGTAGAATGTGACCAGCAGGTTTGTCAAAAAGAGATCAGAATACAAAGCCAAAGAATAACAAAAATGCAACAGAAAAAAAAGAGAGAGAGAGAGAAAAGGGCCAGCTTCATCCACTATTGGACCATATCAAAAATGGTCGTGTTTCA
>NW_020867365.1:0-52195 GCF_003369695.1 Bos indicus x Bos taurus | reverse complement strand
ATCCCTTACCAGTAATTGCTAGGGATGTGAAATAATACATGTGCCCTGCCAGGTTCCATTCTAGCTATGTGACCTCTGACTGAGTCATTTAACCTCACTGAGCCTGAATTACCTACCTTCTTGAGGATATACATAACCCCAACCTACCTAACCCTAACCTCACAGGTGCTGTGAGTGTCCCTGTGAGATGGTTCATATAAACTTCTCACTGAGGTTCCTCACTTGACCAGTACTCAGAACTGTTTGCTGTGTAAACTGTCTCGGAATATCTAACTGGGTCATCACGGTGAGTGAGACTGCAGCACGTGGGCCTATATGTTTCTTACACATGAACACAGGCAGCCAGGTATGGACGTGGAGAGTGGGGTGATGGTTTTTCTGACTCAGAAAACCACAATTTAGCCCTCAGCTCTCCATTGCTCCTAAGTAGGTCTTTCATGTATGAAGTCACAGAGTCTTTGTACACTCAAGATAGTGACACATGGGGCTTGCAGTGCAAAGACCAGGATCTGTCAGGCTTATATAGAAGAAATAAGAGTATGAAGTGAATGCTAAGGCTTCATGTTTGTGTGGGTAGGATGTGGAGAGCAGAGGGGAGAGAGAGAAAGGCACAGAAGTAGAAATGTATAAAGCTTGACTTTTGGCACCAGAAAGATTGGAATGGAATGTTCTTTAGGAGGAACACTAGAGAGCCCAGCAAGATGTATATTTGGGGGACCTCTCTGGAAGTCTTTGATGCCAGTCTAGGCACTTAGCATTGATCTCCTAGATAGTAGAAAAGAGCCACTGAAGGTTCTTAAACAGGGATGTGACAGGTCTCAAGCCCAGGAGGTAAAACTGAATTAGCAAATTAGTTAGGAAACAAGATAGTTATTATCCACAACTAAGGCATTATTATGTTCCGCTCAAGAACAGTCCCCTGGCACAGAGCCTCATGTTCTCAACAGATGCCTGCTGAATTTTTATTTTGAATATAAAATTGCTGTAGCCCAGATGTCATTTGGCCTCCCCAGCTTTTTCATATAAAGTGATGTGACATTTTAAATCTGAAGCAAGTGACTTTAAATCTTTCTCTTGCACAGACCCAGTCCAAGGGGTGAGATGAGTTTAGACGTGACAGCAGCCCTCCATCCTCCTTACTCCCCCTCAAATGGGCCACGGGGCCTGGGTTAAGCCCCACTTCCTATTCCTCTGGTTCTTTCTCTGATACTGCCTATCACCATGTGCCAACCCCTCCAGGCTTTCCAGACTTCCACAGCGAGTGTGGTGCAAGGCTCTGATGTGAAGTAAATGAAACAAGACTAAAGGCCATGAAGTCAGCAGCATGCAGAGGCACCACTTGAAGCGGGTGTCTGCCTTTGAAAATATCCACGAGGTTTCCTCTGCCATGGGCACAGCCCTGTCATAGGAACTGATGTACAAGAGAGCAGAATGCATAAAATACAACCCAGTCTATCCATCTCAAGCCATTGACATTTTCCTCATGGTGTCCTAATTAACTCTGGATGCTTTTTATGTCCTTTATGCGTTTTTATATCATAGAAAGTGAACTGTGTTGGTTGCCCCACGTCATTTGTGAGAGAATTGTGGAAGCTAATTAAAAACAAAACCAAAAGCCACAGATGTAATTATTACATAATGAGGTAAGGATAACATTATCAGATGCTATTACATATACCAAGAGCGAATTTTAATTAGAACCCCAGGTAGTTACTGAGAAATCAGGTATAAAGAAATTCTACCAGGACCACCTATTTGTAAAATAATCATGCATCACAATTATTGCTTGGGTATAAATCAAATTCCATGGATGTACTTCTTAAAAGGAAGACAGTTCTCTGGTCTTGACCTGTGCAAAACAAATAAAACACATGCATTATCAAGACCAGTTTCCTCAATCTGATACTGCAGGCACAAAAGATTTAGGACCTTCTGAAACATGTAATCCTCTAGTATCAAAGATTAGATTCATTCTTTCTAGTTTCTATAAAGTATAAATATGAGCTCTGTCTGTAATGGCAATGAAATAAATATTTTAAGGCATATACTCCTGTTCTTACACATAATTTATAATCCTATTTTATGACTCTGTGTGTGTATGTGTATAAAATACACAATTCATCCCAGCACAATATGTCACAATGACAGTAATATACTTGTACATATTGTGAAATAGTGCCAAGCAACTGGTAAACTTTTCAATAAGTCATCCCTAAAGACCCTTTCTAGAACTTAAGCCACGTGTCGTCTCCATCTTGTGGCCAGGTGGCCAGGAGAAAACAAAAGAGGCAGTATGATAGAAGGTGGGGAGGCAGGTTAATCTCTTTGAGCATCTATTGCCTGACGGAGGCTGACTGGAAGGCCCGCCCTGGTCCAGCGGAAGGAGAACCACTGGTGGATGATCACTGTCTTCTGTGATCACGAGGGTGTTGTGGCAGCTGGTGGTGATGTGCAGGGAATCAGTTTCCTATTTTGCGCCTAATGAAAACATTCGCTAGATTCAAATCCAGATTTTTGTGTTCTAACCTCAGCCACCTGTCTCCCCAACAACTAAATGGCTGCATGACCTTGGGCAAGCCCTTTAACTTCTCTGAACCAGAGCTTCTCTATCTTTTGAATGGGAACCGTGGTGCTCACTCAGTCCTAGTGTAGCATGAGGTCACCATAGGATGAGCAGTTTAAAATTAGTGGATTCAAACTTCGATGGGTTCCCAGGTGGTGCTAGTGGTGAAGAACCCGCCTGCCAGTGCAGGAGATGTAAGACACACAGGTTCCGTCCCTGGGTTGGGAAGATCCCCTGGAGGAGGGGAGCCCAGTGGGCTACAGTCTGAGGGTCAGAAGAGTTGATTGTGACAGTGACTTAACAGCAACAGTAAAGGAATTCAGTGACATTTGAAGTGTCATGTAGTGCTAAATGCCACAAAGGACAGATGCAGCAGGACTGGGGAGAGAGCTTGCTGGTCGGGAGGACGTTGTTTTGGATAAGGTGCTGGAAGGGCCTCAGGATCCACATTTGATCACAGAAATGGATGTAGTCAGGGAGTGGGTCACATGGCTCCCTGGGGGAAAGCTGTTCCAGGTGGAGGGACAGCAAATGCCAGAACTGTGTTGCATGGGTTCAAGGGCCAGGAACAAAGCCAGTATGGCTTTTCCATTTCTGCATGCTTGTCCATTGGAGTTCATTTTGAGGTGTAGCCCTCACAAATAACCATGGATTTCAGGGGCCAGGAAAAGTCAGATGGTGGTGCTCACTCACTCGCACAGCACAGTGCACAGGGTCTGTCACTTCTGTTACCCTGCTCATTGATTTTCTGCCTTTACTTATAAATGTATATTTAGACCATGATGAAGTTACTCTTGGGGCTTCTCAGGTATCTTAGTTCAGTTCAGTTGCTCAGTTGTGTCCAACTCTTTGCGACCCCATGGACCGCAGCTCGCCAGGCTTCCCTGTCTATCACCAACTCCTGGAGCCTGCCCAAACTCATGTCCATTGAGTTGGTGATGCCATCCAGCCATCTCATCCTCTGTCGTCCCCTTCTCCTCCTGCCCCCAATCCCTCCCAGCATCAGGGTCTTTTCCAATGAGTCAACTCTTCACATGAGGTGGCCAAAGTATTGGAGCTTCAGCTTCAGCATCAGTCCTTCCAATGAATATTCAGGACTGCTTTCCTTTAGGATTGACAGGTTTGATCTCCTTGCAGTCCAAGGGACTCCCAAGAGTCTTCAACACAACAGTTCAAAAGCATCAATTCCAGGTGCCTCAGTAAAGAATCCACTTACTGATGCAGAAGACACAAGAGACACAGTTTCGATCCCTGAGTCAGGAAGATCCCCTGGAGTAGGGAATGGCAACCCACTGCAGTTTGCCTGGAAAATTCCATGGACAGAGGAGCGTGGTGAGCTACAGTCCTTGGGGTTGTGAAGAGTTGGACACGACTGAACACACACGCACATTACTCTTGCCCTGTAAGTAAATAGGTAAATCAAATCTTTTTCTTTCAGGAAATAAGTATTGTACTGTTAGACAGCCTGATTTATGGGAGTAGTAGAAACAAACCAAAAACGTTGTTTAAAAGGTGCAGTCTGTCAAGCAGTTGACTCTGCAGGGCAGCTTCTTCTGCAGGGGTGTGGAAAGAGGAGTGTCACATTCACCCCACCCCCAACCTCTTTGTCTTCCTCCTCCTGGGCAGTGCTTCTTCCTCAGCCTCTGGATTTATAAGACCATTGTGCTAACAGTGTTGTATGCAGTTTACAAGCCTTTGCTCAATTCTCGTGGTCCTTATGGAAGTGTAATATTAAACTAGTCACATAAGACTGAGACAATGAAATGCAGTCACATACATTAAGTGTTTAGCACAATGCCAGGTATAGGGTAGATTCCCCCAAATGGTAGCTGTTATTATCACAACATTACTTTATTTAGTCCTCCTACATACCCAAGGAAAGGGGCATTATAATCCTCAAATTATAGGCACAGACAGGTTAAATAACTTCTCCAGGGTCACTCTGCTAGTTTCAGTCCAAGATAGGGTTTAAATCTCAATCTGTCTAGTGCTAAAGACTGTGTTCTTTTTCTTCACATACTACCTCACTACTCTTCAATTTCCTTATATCTATAAAATGGATATAATATATATATGTGCATGTATATGTATATATGTATGCATATGTGTACCCATATGTTATAAAGGTATTTCAATGCTAAATTATGTGAGTATATATATATTTATAAACTATATCAATATAAAATGGATACTTAACATGTGTTTATTTTATAAAGGTATATGTGTGCCTGTACATCTGTGTTCTTGAGATGGCATTGAGTAAAATTAAAACATTATTATTAGTTGAAATAATTGTTCGTTTGAATCTGTCTTAGGCTATTGGAGCCCTGACCAGGAAATGATATCTGGTAATGGAGGGTCTGGGCTTCCCTGGTGTCTCAGATGGTAAAAAATCTGCCTGAAATGCAGGAGACCTGGGTTTGATTCCTGACTCAGGAAGATCCCCTGGAGAAGGAAATGGCAACCCACCCCAGTATTCTGAGGGCCTGGCAGGCTACAGTCCATGGGGTCACAAAGAGTCAGGCATGACTAAGCAACTGACGATGGAGGGCCTAACCAATAGCTGCTGGGTGTTGGGTAAGTAGCCCAGCCTCCTCAGGCCTTGGCTGGAATATTTCTGGGGCAGGCATTGTTCACAACTTCCCATGTATTTCTGGAGGAATGATACTCTGGTTGTTCTCTGTGGTTACTGAATATGTACCAAACCCCTCTTTGCCTTCCTCCTCCTGTGTCACGGTGCCATTGCCCTGCCAGCATCTCTGACCCCTCTAAAATAAACCACATGCTGTTGCTTCTCTGCTCAGGGCCTGCTTCTGTAGTTGTTCAGTCACTCAGTCATGTAACTATTTGGGCCCCTATGGACTGCAGCGTGCCAGGCTTCACAGTCCTTCACCATTTCCCAGAGCTTGCTCCAACTCATGTCCATTGAATCAGAAATTCTCTCCAACCATCTCGTCCTCTGTCATCCTCTTCTCCTGCCTTGAATCTTGCCCAGCATCAGGGTCTTTTCCAATGAGTTGGCTCTTCATATCAGTGGTTAAATATTGGAGCTTCAGTTTCAGCATCAGTCTTTCTAATGAATATGCAGGATTGATTTCCTTTAGGATTGACTGGTTTGACCACCTTGCAGTCCAAGGGACTCGAGAGTCTTCTCCAACACACCACAGTTCAAAAGTATCAATTTTTCAGTGGTTCAGCCTTCTTTATGGTCCAACTCACGCATCCATACATGACTACTGGAAAAACCATAGTTTTGACTAGACAGAGCTTTCTTGGCAAAGTAATGTCTCTGCTTTTGAATATGCTGTCCAAGTTTGTCATAGCTTTTTTCCATGGAGCAAATGTCTTTTAAGTTTGTGGCTGCAGTCACCATCTGAGGTGATTTTGGAGCCCAAGAAAATAGAATCTATCACTGTTTCCATTGTTTCACCATCTATTTGCCATGAAGTGATGGATCCAGACATTATGACCTTAGTTTTTTGAATTTTGAGTTTTAAGACAGCATTTTCATTTTCATCCTCCTCATTCACCTTCATCAAGAGGATCCTCTTCACTTTCTGCCATAAGGGTTGTATCATCTGCATATCTGAGGTTATTGATATTTCTCCCAGAAATCTTGACTCTAGCTGTGCTTCATCCAGCCCAGCATTTCACGTGATGTACTCTGCATATAAGGTAAATAAGGAGGGTGAAATCATGCAGCCTTGACATACTCCTTTCCCAATTTGGAACCAGTCTGTTGTTCCATGTCCAGTTCTAACTGTTGCTTCTTGACCTGCATACAGATTTCTCAGGAGGCAGGTCAGGTGGTCTGGTAGTCCCATCTCTTTAAGAATTTTCCACAGTTTGTTGTGATCCACATAGTCAAAGGCTTTGGCATAGTCAATGAAGCAGAAGTAGATGTTTTTCTGGGATTCTCTTGCTTTTCCGATGATCCAACAGATGTTGGCAATTTGATCTTTGGCTCTCCTGCCTTTTCTAAATCCACTTTGAACATCTGGAAGTTCTTGTTGAAGCCTGGCTTGGAGAATTTTGAGCATTACTTTGCTAACATGTGAAATGAAAACAATTGTACATAGTTAGAACATGCATTGCCCTTCTTTGGGAGTGGAATGAAAACTGACCTTTTCTAGTCCAGTGGCCACTGCTGAGTTTTCCAAATTTGCTGGCATATTGAGTGCAGTACTTTCACAGTATTGTCTTTTAGGATTTGAAATAGCTCATCTGGAATTCCATCACCTCCATGAGCTTTGTTCGTAGTGATGCTTCCTAAGGCCCACTTGACTTCGCATTCCAGGATGTCTGGCTCTTGGTGAGTGATCACACCATCGTGGCTATCCGGGCCATGAAGATCTTTTTTGTATAGTTCTGTGTGTTCTTGCCACCGCTTCTTAATATTCTCTGCTTCTGTTAGGTCCATACCAGTTCTGTCCTTTATTGTGCCCATCTTTGCATGAAATGTTCCCTTAGTATCCCTAATTTTCTTGAAGAGGTCTCTAGTCTTTCCCATTCTATTGTTTTCCTCTATTTCTTTGCACTGTTCACTGAGGAAGGCCTTCTTTTCTCTCCTTGCTATTCTTTGGAATTCTACGTTCAGATGGGTCTATCTTTCCTTTTCTCCTTTGCCTTTAGCTTCTCTTCTTTTGCCAGCTATTTGTAAGGCCTCCTGAAACAGCCATTTTGCCTTTGTGGGTTTCTTTTTCTTGGGGATGGTTTTGGGTACTGCCTCCGGTATAGTGTCACTAACCTCTGTCTATTGTTCTTTAGGCACTCTGTCTATCAGATCTAATCACTTGAATCTATTTGTCACTTCTACTGTATAGTCATAAGAGATTGATTTAGGTCATACCTGGGTGGTCTAGTGGTTTTCCCTACTTTCTTCAATTTAAATCTGAATTTGGCAACAAGGAGTTCATGATCTGAGCCACGTCAGCTCCCAATCTTGTTTCTGCTGACTGTATAGAGTTTCTCCATCTTCAACTGCAAAGACTGTAATCAATCTGATTTCGGTATTGACCATCTGGTGATGTCCATATGTAGAGTTGTCTCTTGTGTTGTTGGAAGAAGATTATTGCTATGACCAATGCATTCTCTTGGGAAAACTCTGTTAGCCTTTTCTCTGCTTCATTTTGTATTCTAAGGCTAAACTTGCCTGTTACTCCAGGTATCTTTTGATTTCCTACTTTGGAGACCTGGCTTAAAAAATGGGTCTGGAGGCACAGAATGTTAGAGGCTGTCCATCTCTTTAGAGAAATTATGTGAGCTACCCACATTGCCACTGTTGGCTCCTCCACCTTAGTCTCCGTTGCCTCAGTGTCTGGGATGGGACTGTAATACCCAGTTTTCATAGGTGCTCAGGAGGTCTTGGAGAAAATCTCATAAAAATGCTTTGCACTTGCGCATCACTGGAAACAAGTGGAATTTTCTGCGACACCGCACCTCTTATTAGCTCTGTTATTGAATACCAACTCCTGCTGGTCTCTGTGTTATAAGCTGGTATTAAAAGCACTCAAAGAGAAGTTTGGCTGCAGAATACTTCAAATATATATCTCCCTGCTGTTGCTATACTGACTTACGAAACACATCAAACAGTCCTACCACTGCAGTGCCTGTTGAAAAAGAGGAACAGGTAAGCTCCCCTGGGCATCAGTGACAGGGCCTAATAGCTCCTGTTTTTGCTGCCATCCAGCTGGTTTATGTGTTTGGCATTTAGCCTCAGCTCTTTATATGGTATTTATCACTGTGATTAAGTAAGGGGCAGAGACATTTGGAATGGCTTTGCCCGAGAAGTCACCTGAGCCTTGTTGTTTTTATGTTGCAATAATGGAGCACAGGCATTGTGTGTTCCTGCTGATCCTGGGCAGGCCAAGATATGCCATTCAAATGGCAGGAAGGAAGCAAGTCTATGATGCTAACAAGAATTTATCTCCAAGATTAGAGTCCTCACAGTGCCTTTTCCTCACCCTGCTCTCCACTGAACTCTTTATGATGGTGTCTATTAATTGTAATCCCTCGTGGAAGGCATTCTGTGCATTGCTGTTGTTCAGTCTCTTAGTTGTATCTGACTTTTTGTGACCCCATGGACTGTAGCCCACCAGGCTCCTCTGTCCATGGGTTTTCCCAGGCAAGAATACTGGAGTGGGTAGCCATTTCATCCAGGAGATCTTCCCCACCCAGGGATCAAACCGACATCTCCTGCATTGCAGCACTGAGTCACTGAAGAATCCCTCTATGCATTGAGTACTTACCATTTCTTAACCTTCTCAACATTTCTATGCAATGAGAAATAGAAAATTATTTCTATTTTGTTTAAATGAGCTAAAGGACTCTCAAATAGTCTAGGATTGTTTACTAAGGGATTTATTAGATCCTAGATATGTGGACATGTATGGATGTGAGAGTTGGACCGTGAAGAAGGCTAAGCGCCGAAGAATTGATGCTTTTGAACTATGGTGTTGGATAAGACTCTTCAGAGTCCCTTGGACTGCAAGGAGATCCAACCAGTCCATTCTAAAGGAGATCAGCCCTGGGGTTTCTTTGGAAGGAATGATGCTAAAGCTGAAACTCCAGTACTTTGGCCACCTCATGTGAAGAGTTGACTCATTGGAAAAGACTCTATGCTGGGAGGGATTGGGGGCAGGAGGAGAAGGGGATGACAGAGGATAAGACGGCTGGATGGCATCACTGACTCGATGGACGTGAGTCTGGGTGAACTCCGGGAGTTGGTGATGGACAGGGAGGCCTGACGTGCTGCGATTCATGGGGTCACAAAGAGCCGGACACGACTGAGCGACTGAACTGAACTGATGTGGACAATGGGCTAGATTTTGTGGGAGAACTAGGAGTTGACAGGCTGAGGGGGATCATATCGGATTCTTTGTGACCCCGTGGACTGTAGCCCACCAGGCTCCTCCGTCCATGGGATTCTCCAGGCAAGAATACTGGAGTGGGTTGCCATTTCCTTCTCCAGTGGATCTTCCAGACCCAGGGATCGAACTTAGGTCTCCTGCATTGCAGGCAGACACTTTAACCTCTGAGCCACCAGGGGGTTTTATGAGGGGGATGGAGAACCTTCAAATAAAGTCGCTGACCACACTCTGTAAACTTAAAGGGTCAGGCAAATAAAAGGCATCTCAGGAAGAGAAACAATGTTCTCTAAAATCTGTGAGACTCAGGTGTCCTGGTGTGTCGTCCTGGCTTTAATCATGGTTAGCAAGTCTCTCATCTTTTTTAATCCTACCTCCTTTTTATTTCTTTCCTTTCCTTTCCACCTCCTTCCTTTCCTTTCAAAGGAGAGAACATGCCTGTTCTCCCGTCCTCTGGGCATGATGTGCTATGCTCACTGCTCACATTGTATAGGTTGAAAGTGTTATAAAAAGCAGAGAGCATTCATTAGTTGTGGCTAACATATCTGGCTGTGTATTGGCACCGTGAACCCAGTTGCATGATCTCATTATTCATGTATCTATAAAAGAAGGCTGGGATTTTCCCAATAGTCATGTGCAAATGTGAGAGCTGGACCATAAAGAAGGCTGAGCGCTGAAGAATTGATGCTTTCGAGCTGTTATACTGGAGAAGATTCTTGAGAATCCCTCAGACAGAAAGGAGATCAAAGCAGTCAATTCTAAAGGATTCAACCTTGAATATTCATTGGAAGGACTAATGTTGAAGCTGAAGCCCCAATACTTTGGCCACCTGATGTGAAAAGCTGAGTCATTGGAAAAGACCCTGATGCTGGAAAAGATTGAGGTCAGGAGAAGGGGGCAACAGAGGATGAAATGGTTGGATGGCATCACTGACTCAATGGACATGAGATTGAGCAATCTCTGGAAGATAGTGAGGGACAAAGAAGCCTGGCACGCTGCAATCGATGGAGTCACAAAGAGTCGGACACGACTGAACAACAACACCACCTCATCAGCTCTGGCTCTGTATTGGCACCATAAACCCAGTTCTATTATCTCATTATTCATGTACCTATACAAAGACCTCTTTGATGGACAGAGTCCTGCCATCTTTAATGCTGAGACAGCTGGGTGGAAACTATTTGCAGGATTGTTCTGTCAGTTCAGTTCACAAGTTTTCTGTCAGTAGCCTACTAGCTTTTCCAGGATTACACTAAGTGCATTTATGGGTAGGGAGATGTGTGAGCATACAGGAAAAATAGGGTAGCATTTAAAAGGAAAAGGCAGCTGCTTCCATGAGACCACCAGCTCCTGGTGTTCCGCCTCCTTTCCTCACTGTTCTTTCTCAGCCTCTCACATCTCTCCGTTCCTGCCCACACTGAAATGCTGCAGCTCGGGGGTACCACCATTTTAGAACATTTTCTGTTCGTATTCTAAACTTACAGCCATTACCTTGAAAGAGTGGATTTCCCTGGAGTACAAGAGAAGAGAACTTTATTTCCTTATGCTTTCATATCTGCTCTCTGGGGCTCATTTCTCCTAGCCCTGAATGAAATCCAAGGCCATCCCATGATTTTTCTGATCACTCTGAGGTGGGGCTACGTGTTAGTCCTTCAGTCATCTCCTACTCTTTGTGAGCCCATGGATGTAACCCACCAGGCTCCTCTGTTCATGGAATCCTCCAGGCAAGAATATGGGGGTGGGTAGCCATTCCCTTCTCCAGGGTGTCTTCCCAACCCAGGGATCAAACCCAGACCTCCTGCATTGGAGGCAGATTCTTTACCATCTGAGCCACCAAGGAAGTCCCATAGCATCCATTAAAACCAAGCATCAAAATTAATTGAACCTAGAACCAGACATTTAAAGTATTGTATCATAAAGAATTAAAGCAAGATTTTTTAAAGGACACATTTGTTTCCATTCATTAAAGGATAATTTTCAAAAAATATAAAATCATACAAAATGAACATGTGTCAAAGATTTTATCTACTTTATTAATTAAAACAAAAATCCATAAGATGATTAATACAATTCAAAGGAAAATCTGAAGAGCACACATATTTACAGTCAATCAAAAATGCTAAAATGAATTTGCTAATGCTTACAAAACTGGTTGATATCCTGTAAGGCAGCAAACTGTAGAGTTTCGCTGGTGGCTTAGCAGTAAAGAATCCGCCTGCCAATGTAAGAGACTCAGGTTCAATCTCTGGGTTGGGAAGGCCCTCTGGAGAAGAAAATGGCAACCCACTCAAGTATTCTTGCCTGGGAAATCCCAGGGACAGAGGAGCCTGGTGGGCTACAGTCCATGGGGTCGAAAAAGAGTCAGACATGACTTAGGAGTAAAAAACAACAACGAGGCAGCAAACCAGTTTTCTATGGGGCAGGAATCAGGTGCACCCCTGCTAGACACAACTCATTTGCATTTCCATGGGTAAAAATAATTTGAATTATCATCATATCCTTACTATTAATCAGTTCAGTTCAGTTCAGTCGCTCAGTAGTGTCCGACTCTTTGCGACCCCATGAATCACAGCACGCCAGGCCTCCCTGTCCCTCACCAACTCCCGGAGTTCACCCAGACTCACGTCCATCGAGTCAGTGATGCCATCCAGCCATCTCATCCTCTGTCGTCCCCTTCTCCTCCTGCCCCCAATCCCTCCCAGCATCAGAGTCTTTTCCAATGAGTCAACTCTTCGCATGAGGTGGCCAAAGTATTGGAGTTTCAGTTTCAGCATCAGTCCTTCCAATGAACAGTTCTTCTTTGGAAGAACACCCAGTCCTTCCAAAGAACATCAGTCCTTCCAATGAACACTTAAGCATTAGTCCTTCCAATGAACACCTTCCAATGAACACCAGGACTGATCTCCTTTAGGATGGACTGGTTGAATCTCCCTGCAGTCCAAGGGACTCTCAAAAGTCTTCTCCAACACCACAGTTCAAAAGCATCAATTATTCGGCACGCAGATTTCATCACAGTCCAACTCTCACATCCGTACTACTGGAAAAACCATAGCCTTGACTAGATGGACCTTTGTTGGCAAAGTAATATCTCTGCTTTTCAATATGCTATCTAGGTTGGTCATAACTTTCCTTCCAAGGAGTAAGCATCTTTTAATTTCATAGCTGCAATCACCACCTGCAGTAATTTTAGAGTCCAGCAAAATAAAATCTGACACTGTTTCCACTGTTTCTCCATCTATTTCCCATGAAGTGATGGGACCAGATGTCATGATCTTAGTTTCCTGAATGTTGAGCTTTCAGCCAACTGTTTCACTCTCCTCTTTCACTTTCATCAAGAGGCTTTTTAGTTCCTCTTCTTTCTTCCATAAGGGTGGTTTCATCTGCATATCTGAGGTTATTGATATTTCTCCCGGCAATCTTGATTCCAGCTTGTGCCTCCTCCAGCCCAGTGTTTCTCATGATGTCTCTGCATATAAGTTAAATAAGCAGGGTGACAATATACAGCCTTGACGTACTCCTTTTCCTATTTGGAGCCAGTCTGTTGTTCCATGTCCAGTTCTAACTGTTGCTTCCTAGCCTGCATATAGGTTTCTCAAGAGGCAGGTCAGGTGGTCTAGTATTCCCATCTCTTTCAGAATTTTCCACAGTTTATTGTGATCCACACAGTCAAAGGCTTTGGCATAGTCAATAAAGCAGAAATAAATATTTTTCTGGAACTCTCTTGCTTTTTCGATGATCCAGCAGATGTTGGCAATTTGATCTCTGGTTCCTCTCTGCCTTTTCTAAAACCAGCTTGAACATCTGGAAGTTCACAGTTCACATATTGCTGAAGCCTGGCTTGGAGATTTTTGAGCATTATTTTACTAGCGTGTGAGATGAGTGCAATTGTGCAGTAGTTTGAGCATTCTTTGGCATTGCCTTTCTCTGGGAGTGGAATAAAAACTGACCTTTTCCAGTCCTGTGGCCACTGCTGAGTTTTCCACATTTGCTGGCATATTGAGTTCAGCACTTTCACAGCATCATCTTTGAGGATTTGGAATAGCTCAACTGGAATTCTATCACCTCCACTAGCTTTGTTCATAGTGAGGCTTTCTAAGGCCCACTTGACTTCACACTCCAGGATGTCTGGCTCTAGGTGAGTGATCACACCATTGTCATTATCTGAGTCGTGAAGATCTTTTTTGTATAGTTCTTCTGTGTATTCTTGCCACCTCTTCTTAATATCTTCTGCTTCTGTTAGGTCCATATCATTTCTGTCCTTTATCGAGCCCATCTTTACAATTAATAGAGTTGTAAAATAGCCTGCTCCAACCCTGGTGGCTCAGAAGGTAAAGAATCCACCTGTAATGCAGGAGACCTGGTTCGATTCCTGTGTTGGGAAGATCCCCTGGAGGAGGGCATGGACAACCCACTCCAGTAATCTTGCCTGGAGAATCCCCATGGACAGAGGAGTCTGACGGGCTATAGTCCTTGGGGTCACAAAGAGTCGGACACGACTGAGTAACTAAGCACATTCCAGCAAGACAATCAAAGATGCAAAGCTCTATAGAATCAGCATAACCCTAAAGGGTTTCCTAGATTATGCTCAGCATTCCCCTGAAAGGATACCTAGTAATCTTTTATGCATTTCAAAGACTTTCATAATTTTCCTAATTGCAGTACTCTCACAGGAATATTTGTAATATTATTTTTCATGGTATATATGACTGACAATTTTGGTGGTATTAATAAGCAAATTTCAAGTTATTTTAAAGCAGTTTTCATTTCATTTCCATTTTAAACCGTTACATTTTGCATTTTTGTCTGTGCTTTTTAGTGTATATAAAACAATAGAACTTACAAATACCTTATACAAAAATAAACATAAATATATATTAAATATTTAGAATTAAAAAATATTTTACCAATGAAGTACCAGTGAAGATGTACTGTTGCAACTTTGAAGATCACTGTTCTGAGACTAAAAGTTCTCAGTATCTTCAGAGACACAGTCTTTTAGCAAGAGTTCTCAGTCCTTTTTCCCCTTGTCAACTACACTGGCTATATCCCACACTGTTAGCTGACTTATTAGTCAGAATGGTTAGCTTGCTCAAGAACCACAGTCTCTAGCATTGAAAACTGGCTGCTTGAACATATTTCAGTAAGGGAGATCATTATATTGATAGAGTCTTAGTAGATTTATTGGAGGAGAGAAGGCAAAGGAACAAATGTGTGAGGCTACTGGGGTCTGTTTTAATGACGAGTCATTAATGAGTCATTCAATGGTTTTCTTGGGTTGGGCAAAGAGGTGACAGAATAGTTCCGGATCCGTGGCCAGAGCTAGGTGGTGATTTCTAAGCAAGTACTGAAGAGACAGTTGTTTGATGTTATTTATTGCACCAAGAAGAGTGTTTTTGCTCGAATAAGGATAAACTGACACTAGAGTAGGCAAATTAATGGTTTTAGGAAGTCCCTTATAACAGTTTCTTGAGGCTGTGGAACAAACTGCCACAGACTTAAAACAACAGAAGTTTATTCTTTCAGAGTTGTGGAGGCCAGAAAGGTAAAACCTATGAGTTGACGGGGCCACACGCCTTACAGAGGCCCTAAGGGACACTCCTCTCCTCTTTCAGTGTCTGGTGGCTGTTGGCTTTCTTCAGCCTGTGGTTGTACCTCCCTCTGTTCCATCATCATGTCAGCTTCTCCTCCATGCCTGAATGTGTCTCTTCGCTCTCTCTCTCTTTTCTCAAAACATATTTTATTTATTTATGGCTGTGCTGGGTCTCCCTTGCTGCATGGGCTTTTCTCTAGTTGCGGTGAGCAGGGGCTACCGTACTTGCGGTGCAATAACAGAGCTCCTCACTGAAACGGCTTCTCTTGTTGTGGGCCAAAGGTTCTAGGGCACGTGGGCATCAATAGTTGCAGCTCCTGGGCTCGACAGCAGAGCCTCACAGTTGCGTAACTCCATGGTTGTGGAAAAAGGGCTCTAGGGTGGGCGGGAATCGGTAGTTACGGCTCCAGGCTCCAGAGCACAGATTCCATAGTAGTGGTGCGCGGGCTTAGGCGCTCCACCGCATGGGGATCTTCCCTGATCAAGGATGGAACCCATGTCTCCTGCACTGGCAGGCAGATGCTTTACCACTGAGCCACCAGGGAAGCTCTGTCTTCTGTCTCTGAAAATCCTTAATTTAATTACATCTTTGACCATCTAACATATTATCCATTCCTTTGGTGTGACGGTGATATTCCCAGGTTCCAGAGATACAACATGGATGTCTTTTGGGCGATATACTGGGTTGAACAGTATCCCCTCCAAACATCATGGCCACTTGGAACTGCAGAATATAGCCGTATTTGAAGTAGGGTCTTGGCAGATGTAAGTAGTCATAATGATGTCATACTGGGCTAGGGTGGGCCCTAATCCAGGGACTGGTGTCCTTATAAGAAGAGGAAAAAGACACAGAGCACACATGGAGGGGAGAATAGGACAGCTTGTGCTGAGGAGGGCAGAGACTGAAGTGGTGTGTCCACAGGCCAAAGAGCACCAGAGATGCTAGAGCCACCAGAACGTAAGGTCAGTTCATAGACATCTCTTTAGAGTTGGAGGCAGCACACTAAGAGAGAGATGGCTTTTGAGGAGTCATGCCTGTAGCACAAAGTTCATGCCCCCATTTCCCCTTTTCCTTCTGTTGGAGCCAATCAGGCAGAAATTAAAGATCCTCTCTGATCGGGTGACATTTCCAGCCTCTTGGCCCTGCTACAATCTGTGTATTCTTTGTGGCTTTCGGGAAGTCCTATTTGTCAGCTTTGTCCCATCCTTTTCCCCACATCCCCATAAACCTAACACTACAGAGCAGAGGCTTGGGTTGCAGAAGGTGGCAACACACTGGTAATTCTGCTCCTCCACCCAGATCCACCCTCCACCCTTGTCCCTGCTCTGTGTCCCCAGAGCCTGAGCACACGACTGAATGATCAGAATTAATGTTGGTTTTCCTTCTTTCTCCCATCTTTCTGGCTCTCATGGAAGGAGCCTTGGGTAGAAGAGGATTCCCAAACATTGAAAATAGGCCTATATCTTATCCACTGGCTTAGACAATGGCATTGTTTTTGCATATGAATACATGTGTTTGGTTTCCTTTCAGCAGGAATTGTTTTGACATCTTCTCTTGCCCTACCTCAAGTCAATATTTTCAAACTATACCTAACCTTGATCCGTTTTCCTTCTGGTTGGCAACCTGTCCTTTTTCAACCTGGTGCAAAGTTTTAGAAAAGAATGCCATTCTCATACATTCCAAGGAGCCACATGGAAGTGGGTGTCTATTGCTCTGTTCACTGTGGAGGGTCAAGAATGTGTGTCTGAAACACCAGCCTGCTGGACATAAGTTACATCCTAAACCCTCTGTCTCCATAAATAACCCCTGGCAGTTTCATTACAGCCTGGGGTACCCCAGCTAACACTGGCAGCTAACTTAACACCAATCAATCTTTCTAATGTCTTTCATGGTTTGGTTTCATTAAGAGCCGAGGCCATCATTCACCCATGCCTGCTTGGCCACCATGTTGATTTGTGTCTCCTTATTGTGTGAACGAATATGCATCCCCGAAGACCCGAGATTTCCTCAGAAAGACAGTGCTGCTGAGTGCTCCCTATTTATGGCTTAGCATAAGAATATATATTGCCTTTTATTACATGGCCATTAGAGAGTAAAATCTGGGGAGAGATTTCCATTGGAGTGTAGTGAGCATAATTATAAACTTGGAGATGATGTGAAATATGCCCTTGCTAGAATATTCACTGAGTTTTCAAAGAGGGTTTTCTTCTGGTGACACCAATTAATCATGGCCCATGTGAGCCCATGATACTCCCCCCTCCTCGTTATTCCTGTTTTCCAGGCTTTGTTTAGCCCTTATCTCTGTCCCTGTATCTAGCCAAGAATTGGCCAATTTGAATGAAAAAGAGACCATTGATAGGTCTCTGGTAAAACCTCAGCAAAAGGAGTGTTTCTCTGTCAGTTTTGTGTAGGATTCTGAGGTGAAAATCTAGGTCTTGGGGGAGAGAGGAAGTAAAGGGAATGAAAAAAAAAAAAAAAAGCCTCTGTAACAGAGGGTCCAGGAACCACTTTATCCGGCTCAGCACGAATACCTGCAGCATGGGCACAGCCTGCCCCCCAACCCCCCAGAGCACCCTCTTTTAGTGAAACTGGGGGTGAGGAAAATTGGTACTTAACTTAAAGCTTCAACCAAGCAGTTTTTGATTACATAGCTAGAATTTGCTCACCAGATCCTCATGGTTCATACTAACCTTGGCAGGGTCTCAATGGCCATTTTTCACACTTGACTTATTCTTGAATAATTTCTGAAACACATTAAGCCTAGAAAGCTTTCCCTCTAACCTCACTCACGCATATTTTTCTTTGCCTCTCTACATTATCCCTAAGCCTCTTCGGGATTTTTATCATAAAGGCCACAGGAGAGCCCATTCATCTTTTCTGCCTACATTTGTGTGTCCACTGTGGACATCAATGGGTGGGCTGAAATGGGCTTACTAAGGCATGCAACTGAGGGGTGGATAGAACCTAATCTTCCCAGTCTTGTCCTTTCCACCCACCTGCTCCCTTAGCTTGTGTCAGCAATTAACTCCCCCTTCCCCACACCTCCATCCCTTCCATATCCCTAGTGGCTTCACACAGCCAGCTCTCCTCTGTAATCCCTTGCTTCTCTGTCCATCACACAAGCACAAACCTTGATTAGTCTCTACACTCTCTATGACAGAAACAAAACTAAACTAAACACAAACAATTATAGCAACAAACCCTTCTGGTCCCTTTGCTTTCTGAATCAATGATTTGTGACTGAGTGTGTGTGTGTGGGGGGGGGGGGGGGCGGGTGTATCTTAGGATGATGCTGAAAAAGTAAAATCAGAATCTGTAGTAAGGGAGTGTACCTTGAGGCCACATTCAGCATTGTGATTTTACATTTAAAAGATACAGCCTCCCTAGCAAAAACCTGGTTTTATTATCTATATTACACAATGTAAACAGAATTCGATAAGACCTGGAGAAGACTCCAGGAAAATGTCTTCTTTTTTCATTTTATGAAACAAGTTATACAATGTAAATATGACTTGGAAAAACTGGACAAGAAAGAAAAGTAGTTATCTGCCATTACCTGAGAGAAGGTTCACACTGCCTTGATGAAGGGATAAACACTTTGAGAGAGTGCATAAGGATTGTGTTTATCCATTTGTTTCACTCGTTGGGTCTGTTTGGTTAATGAGTTACCCCTCACCATATCCCCTCACCAGGATTGTTTGTAGTGAAATCCTGGTAACTTCTACTAACAAAGCAGTTTGATAGTAAGGGCTGAAAAACCAGAAATGGTGGCAACTTGAGCACTGAGCAAGTTTTCTGATTCATTTCTTCAGGGGTTAAGAAGTTTTCTATCCCATGCTCAAAAATGACCAAAACATCAATGCGTGTCTTCCTTTCCTTGGTTTAAGATATTTGCCCCTGCTTGAAATGGAAGTATCAGTAGGAGATATTGTTCTTTTAGCCAAATTTTAGTCACTATCAGCTCAGAGTGACTGGGTTCCGTCCTAAGAACAAAAGGATGTGAGCAAAGCATGGAGAGGGTGTTAGTACAGTGAGCAGTTAAAAGAGGGAAGGGAGGTGTCCAGATTGATTTTGTGTGTGTGTGTGCCAGTACTTCTCTGCTCCTTATATCCTTATTCTTTGCCATGTAACAAAGTTGTTCTTCCCTTGAAAGGATAGGGTTGTGGGTCTGCAAGGAGATCAAACCAGTCAATCCTAAAGGAAATCAACCCTGAATGTTCTTTGGAAGGACTGATGTTGAGGCTCAAACTTCAATACTTTGGCCACCTGATGCAAAGATACGACTCACTGGAAAAGACTCTGATGTTGGAAAAGATTGAAGGCAGGAGAAGAGGGCAGCAGAGGATAAGATGATCAGATAGCATCACCAACTCAATGGACATGAATCTGAGCAAACTCCGGGACATAGTGAAGGACAAGGACTTTGGTGTGCTGTAATCCATGGGGTTGCAGAGTCGGACATAACTGAGTGACTGAACAACGATGACAGAGGAAAAGTTTCATGACACTGGATTGGGCTACAATTACTTAGATATGACACTAAAAGCTCAGGCAACAAAGGAAAAAACAGATAAATTAACTTCATCAAGATTAAAAACTTTTGTTGTATCAAAGAACAATATGATAAGATCAGGCACATTCAGGGTGATAGGACCTTAGAGACAAAACATAGTTTGGACAGAGTGAAAGGCAACCCATAGAGTGGGAGAAACTATTTTCAAATTAGATACCTGATAAGAGATTAATTGGGAAAGGAAATGTCAACCCACTCCTGTATCTTGTCTGCAAATTCCATGGACAGAGCAGCCTGGCGGGCTACAGTCTATGGGGTTCACAAGAGTTGGACATGACTTGGCAACCAAACAACAACAGATGAGATTATTATACAGAATATTTAAACAGCCCCGCAACCCAAAACAACAACAAAGCAAACACCCCTATTAAAAAATGAACACAGGACTTTAACTGACATTTTTTCCAAAGAAGATGTACAAATAGCCAGAAAGATGCTCAGAATCACTAATCATTAAGGAAATGCAAGTTAAATCCACAATGAGCTACCACTTAATACCCATTGGGATCATTATTATTAAAAAAAAATAAAATAACAAGTGTTAGTGAGGATATGGAGAAATTGGAACTTTTATGATGTGCTGGTAGGAAGGTACTGTTATAGCCACTTTGAGGAACTGAAAAATGGCAGTTCCTCGAAAAAATTAAATTGAACTACCATATGATTCAGCAGTTCTTTTAACTATGTACACCAAAATTGAAAACACGGATTCAGATACTTATACACTCATATCTGTAGCATTCAGTTCACAATTGACAGAAGGCAGAAGTAACCAGTGTTAGTTGACGGATACATGAATAAACAAAATGTGGTATACACAAAGAATGGAATATTATTCAACTTTATAAATGAAAGAAAATCTGATACATGCCAAACATGGATGAACCTTGAAAACCTGCTGAGATAAGCCAGTCACAGTACTGTGCACTTAAAAAGGTAAAAGTTTATGTTATATATAAGAAGAAAAGTGGAATTGCTCAGTCATGTCCGACTCTTTGTGACCCCATGGACTGCAGCCTGCCAGACTCCTCTGACCATGAAATACTCTAGGCAAGAATACTGGAGTGGGAAGCCATTTCCTTCTCCAGGGGATCTTCCCAACCCAGGGATCAAACCTGGGTCTCATACATGGCAGGCAGATTCTTTACCATCTGAGCCACAAGAAAAATATACATAACATATATATATATACACACACACACATATGTTATATACATATATGTATATAGTGTGTATATTATATATGTATATATTATGTATATTTGCCACAACAAGAGGTGGGACTAGCCATAGAAGAGGAGGAAGTGATATTCATTGGAAGGACTGATGCTGAAACTGAAGCTCCAATACTTTGACCACCTGATGTGAAGAGCTGACTAATTGGAAAAGACCCTGATGCTGGGAAAGATTGAAGGTAGGAGGAGAAGGGGACAACAGAAGATGAGGTGGTTGGATGGCATCACTGACTCAATGGGCATGAGTTTGAGTATGCTCTGGGAGATAGTGGCAGGCAGGGAGGCCTGGCGTGCTGCTGTTCATGGGTCGCAAAGAGTTGGACACAACTGAGCAACTGAACAACAATAAGCCATAGAGAGGAGGAAGTGATAGTGTGCAGGACTGACCCTAGACTTTGTGAGGCCTCCTGTGCTTCTGCTTGCTGTTTTGAGCCATAGCCAAAACATAGCCATTGGGATGCCCTTTCAGGCTAAACCCTAGAATGACTAAGCACGCATGGAGCGAATTGAATCCATGCCTCAGCTAGGAATCAGGATATCTGTATCCACAGTTTAAGGTGGAACCATCTAGATGAATGCTGCCTAGGTTGGCCAACTCTTGATGACCTGCAATTGGTTAAATGAGTTTAATAATTATTATTGAAGCCTCTAATTTTGGAATAGTTGTTACACAGCCATGTTGCGAAGCAAGAATTAAGGTGGAGAAGAGAAAGTCTAGTAGAGTACTCCATGAAAGAGCAATACTTTTAGCCTCATAATTGTCCCAGTGCCAGCCATTTCTCCTCTAGTGAAGGTATGTTTAATCAGGGTTATCTCTGAGGATCACCAAAATTTCCCTTGCTGCTTCATCCATAGACTAAAAATAGACTCAAGTGCGTTAGTTCTGTTCGATGCCTATGTATCAACCACTAGCTTTGTCAAAACACTATTTATGTTGTCTTATGTGGCTCTTCATTGCTCTTAGGATAAATTCCTAGTTTCCTGATACAGCTTTTACATCTTACTTGCCTGGTAACTTCCTCTCCAGTGTCACCTCTTACTCAGTCCCTCTCATTTTTATCCCTCCTGTCATCTCTTAGTCTCTCTGTTTCTCTCTCCTTCCCTGATTTTTTTCTCTCATTCTTTCTTTGGGCTTTCAGATTTGGTACCCCTCTAACTGGAACATCCATCCACTCTGATATTTTTTCAAACTAGTTCCTGATCATCCTTCCATTAGGTCTTAATTTCAGTGTTACTTTCTTCAAAGGGTCTCCCATGAACCCTCAGAGCAGAGAAGATGGCACATACTCTGCACTGCCGTTGACCCCTGTAGCATCCTAACTTTACAAAACACATGCTTGTGCTCAATGTGTCTGTCTTGATCACCCCATCTTCTCAATTGAGCTGGTACCAAAACATAGGGGAAATGCAATATACTTTAGTTTAAAACACTATAATCAGATGAATTAATGAACCAAAGTTATGGCTCTGAGATCGCTGTGTTCTCTTGTCAAGATTCACTAATGGATTCTATTGGTCAAAATTCTTCACTCCAGCTTATAGAAATTTAAATTGAATAAAAACTTAAGGATCATATAATTCAATCCCAAATAAGCAAGCTGAAATTTCTTCGAAGATAATTTCCTGGGAGGTATTTCTGTGGTATTTCTAAACTGGCTGCTTCAAAGAGAATTATAAAATAATAAGTATTTTGCCCCTAACCTCTGGATTTACTAAATAGAGCATTTATTCTTGAACCTGCCTTTTAACTGAGTAATACAAGTCAGGGGCCCATCCATAGAAAAGGAAATTTATGGGCTTATGAATCTTCATTTGCAGTTCTTGAGAGTATAATGATGACTTCTGATTTAGACATTCCCCAGAGATGCGGCTGAGCTGGTGCTAAAAAACCTCAGCTATTTACTAGGATATCAATCCCTCTCATCAGGACATTAATTCCTAGGAATGTTTTAGTCTCTCAATTGGTAATTTCCATCACTCATTCCATGACTAGCAATTAATATTCATTAAGGGTCCATGCTGCTGCTGCTGCTGCTCCTGCTAAGTCGCTTCAGTCGTGTCCGACTCTGTACGACCCAATGGACGGCAGCCCATCAGGCTCCCCCGTCCTTGGGATTCTCCAGGCAAGAACAATGGAGTGGGTTGCCATTATCTTCTCCAATGCGTGAAAGTGAAAAGTGAAAGTGAAGTCACTCAGTCGTGTCCGACTCTTCGAGACCCCATGGACTGCAGCCGACCAGGCTCCTCTGTCCATGGGATTTTCCAGGCAAGGGCCCATAAGACACCTAATTCTCCCGTGTACTGGGCATGTATCTACCGGGGGTAAGAGAATTTGATCAAAGCACCAAATCTTCCTAGGTCATCTTATTAAATAGTCTTTTTTTTTTTTTTCAATTTAAGCAAGTTGTTTTACACTGCGACTTGATACACACACACACATTTCCACTTCAAGGGTCTAATTGATTCATCATTGTGTTACATTATTATTCACTAAGTAATATATTATTTAATTATAATACATACAAATGAGATTATTAAATATTACTCACTAAATAATATAATAACTTATGAGAAAGTAATTTATAAATTCTGAAGAATAACATACATATTTCATAAAAGTTCTTCTAAGAGCATAAACTTGTTCATCAAATTCAGAAATATGAGGAAAAGTGGGCCTTCACTTTTCTGATCTGACTGCGTCACTCTCTGCTTGAGAATTCTTCAAGGGTAACCTTGGCATTGTAGGTGATACCCAAATCATCTTTCTGGGCCTGCTCCTGCCCCACCCCTCACCTTGTACCTTTGAGTTCCTGCTCATCCTCTCTCCTCAACCTAGGCAGCTTTTCCACCTAATGAACCCTTGTACTTTCCTCAAGGCCTAACCTGAAGTCACACTGTTCACAGGCCTTCCCTACCCTGTACTCCAGGTAGAAGGTATTCCTCTCTGTACACGTTCATAGCATAACACATGCAGTCTTGGGACAGCCCCTCTCCATAGTGACAGACGTGTCTCATTCATCTTGCCATTTCCCAGCCCCTCAAAGAACGGCTACTCACAATGCTTGTTGCCTCCCATCTTGCAGCATTATAACCAACAAGGGCGTCCTTTTCCTTCCAGAAATGGTCCCTTAAGCCTATCGTTGGTTTCAGAACAATGGGCCGGAGGGATGCTGGCCAGGGCTTGATCTAGGTTGGCCATTTCATATTGCAGTGGCTCCAGGAATTGGGGGCTTTAGGAAATAGACAATTCCAAGAGACAGGGGAAGACCCTGTATCCCACCTGGATATAGATTCCCATGCAGTGCACATTCACCATCATCCCCCAGAGAGATTTGGAAAGATCTGCTGTCATCCTGGGGCTTCCCTGGTGGCTCAGCGGTAAAGACTCCTCCTGTCAATACAGGAGCTGCAGGACATGCAGGTTCGATCCCTGGGTCGGGAAAACCCTCTGGAGAAGGAAATGGCAACCCACTCCAGTATTCTTACCTGGGAAATCCCATGGGCAAAGGAGCCTGGCAGGCTATTGTCCATGGGGTTGCAAAGAGTCGGACACTGCTGAGCATGCATGCAGGCATGCCACGATCTTCCTAGTGTGGATAGCTCTGTTTCCGCAGGTACCAGACCCTCCCCTCCTGGAACACAACCACTCTTGCAGTGATAGTGCTCTGAGCCCTGCTCAGAAACGAGGAGGAAAGGAAAATCTCGTTTGTGGAGCACATGCTGTGTGTTTATGAACATCAGCTGGTTATTCATAACATTCGACAGATGAGGTGACCAAAGTGCCGAGGTAAAGGCACTTGATTAGGATCACATACCCAGGGAACTGTGGGAACTCCAGTCACTAGAACTCAGTCTCATCTTTTTCCACCTCCTTACCTTTGGAGAGATCTCTTATAAAATTCCACTCCAGTCACTTGATTAAATCTCCCTGGAAACCTACCCTAGGCTTGTATGCCCCTAAGCAAAATGACAAGTGACTAAAGGGGAATAGAAATCATCTTTTAATCATCTTTAAGGCCATAGATGCACATAAATGACTTTCTGGGGGGAGTAACAGTGCTTTCAGAGGGCAATCTAAATTCTGGCTGAATACCATCAATAACAATAACAATAGAATAGAGAAAGCAGGGACCATGTGGAAAAGGCTGGTAAGGGCTTTAACACAGTCAAAAGTTTATATTCAGTGAGGGAAATTAATATTTCACATTCACTTTCTTTATTAGCTTAGACATCTGAAGGTCATGGGGAGAGTTTTTCAGGTTACCAGCCTGGCAGTCTTTATCTGGAGATGAGACACTGGGGACTCCCAAGGTGAGATAGAAGATATCCTCCAGGTAGCCAGATGAGATGACTAGCAAGGGATGGTACATAATAATTAGCAAGCTCATTACCACCTGCCATTTCAGAACTGCCTGTCAACCCAGATTCATCTGATGTTCAGTTGCTTTTTGTGAAATGAAGGAGAAGGGTTTTGATATTTTTCTGAAGGTCCACCTAACATTGGGAGATCAGTGTGTGTGTGTGTGTGTGTGCGCGCGCGTGCGCACGCACGTGTGTGTGAATTCCTGATCAATTGAGAGCTGCTCCGGTGGGGGCTGTCTTATTTTTAATTATACTTTGAGTGAAGATTAATCAGTTAAACAGGATTTCCCGGGGCTCTTCTGGAATGTGGAACATTGAAGAAGACAGTGAAGCGGGTCAGGAAGCTCAGCATGAGCCTTTTAAATATTTTATAAGGAAATAGGAAATAGTCTTTAATAGCAACACCTCTACAAGTATTGAATGGGTGAGATACACACGTGTTCATATGACTTTGCTCATGGTTGGATTGTCAGCTGCATAGTCAGAGTTGGATGAGATACAGCCTTTCATGGAGTATTTGTTGAGAGCCAGGGAAACTTGGGAAGATGACTAGAAGATGAACATTAAAGATGAGCAGGGGTGCAGGGGAAGAGTGGCAGCTCATAGGTCTGCTTGTCTGTTTATCCAGAGACAGAAGGTTAAAAGTTGGTTGGCTTTTGGACCCTCTGTGTTGGGAAGTTTGGAAGACTGAATGCACTGGCTTCAGCCCCTGAGGTAGTAGAGGCTGGCATTTATTCTATTAATAGCTATGCTTTGGTCTTTGCATAGATGAAAAATCACAATGCCCTGCATGTCACATGTTTCCATCTTGTTTCCTTCCACCCAGATAAGTACTCTGGGTTACAAGTTCAATAGTAGGGGGTTCATTTATTCTCTTGATCATTCATTTACTTACATGTTCATTCTATTTTTCAGCATATATTTTACTCAATAAACTATTTTGGACAACTTATTCTGTGCCAGGCATAGCATTAGCTCCTGAGGACACAGAAATGAAAATACACAGTCTTGTCCCACAGGGAACACAGAGGCTCTGCAGATAGTATATGAATTTCAATCTATCTGGGGAAAATCTCCGTAAACAACTGTTCTTCTGGTGTCTTCTGTAATAAAGGCATATCAAATATGCTTCAAATGCATACTTTCTATGATCACAGGCCTTCACTGATGCTGTTTCCTGCCTGAAACATCTTAATCATCCTACTTGTATGCCAGGATCCTCATCTGCCCCCGTTCCCTCCACAGAGCCTTCTGACCACTTGGGTAAGACTGTTTCCATCTGCATTCACTGAAACTATCTCTGATCTGTTTTGGATGTGAACTGCCTTGCGTGTGACTTAATTGCTTTAGAGGATTGTATTCTGGACAGCAGAAATGTTATATGTCTATGCCTTATAGAGCAAAGAGCTTGTAACACATTCTGATGCTTTTAAATGGTTAAAATTCTTTGACCCGCCTCATTTCAAGAGGTGATGCCTGAATACCCTTACCCTTGCATATGGGCTGTACTTTGCCACTTGCTTCTATTAAACAGAATAAAGCTGAAGTGATGGTGTGCAGTATCAGAGACCAGGTACCAGAAGACACTGTGGCTTATTGCTTGCTGTCTTTTGAGTCTCTCCCTCAGGGAGAAAGCAGTGACTATGTCATGAGGACACTCAAGCAGGCTACAGAGAGGCCAAAACAGAAACTGTGGGCTCCTACCAACCATCAGACTAATTTTCCACTGATGCGAGGGGGCCACATTGGAAGCAATTCTTCCAGTTCCACTCGAGCTTTCAGATGATGGTGCCTGAACTGATAATTTTTGACTACAGTCTCATAAACAATTCTAAGGCAGACCACTCAGTTAAGTCATTCCTGGATTTCTGACACTCAGAAAGTGTTGAGATAGTAAGTGTTTGTTATTTTAAACTATTCTCTGCAACTCTGCATTCAGTTGGGTATATCTTTCCCTTTCTCTTTTGCCTTACATTTCTCTGCTTTTCTCAGCTATTTGTAAGACCTTCTCAGACAACCACTTTACCTTCTTGCATTTCTTTTTCTTTGGGATGGCTTTAGTCAACAATTTTAAGCTATACAATACTGACGTAATTTGGTATACAGCAATAGATTACCAATATCCAATACTCATGTATTGTTGTTGTTGTTCAGTCAATAAGTTGTGTCCAACTCTTTGTGACCCCTGGACTGTCGCTAGCCCTCGCTGTCCCTCATCATGCCCCAGAGTTCACCCAAGTTCATGTCCATTGAATCGGTGATGCCATTCAACCATCTCATCCTCTGCTGCCCTCTTCTTTTGCCTTCAATCTTTCCCAGCATCAGGGTCTTTTCCAATGAGTTGGCTCTTCACATCAAGTGGGAAAAAATTAGAGCACCAGCTTCAGCATCAGTCTTTCCAATGAATATTCAGGGTTGATTTCCTTTAGGATCGGCTGGTTTGATCTCTTTGCAGTCTGAGGGACTTTCAAGAGTCTTCTCCAGCACCACAATTCAAAGGCATCAAGTCTTCGATGCTCAGCCTTCTTTGTGGTCCAAGTCTCACATCCATACATGACTACTGGAAAAAACTATAGCTTTGATTGATTATAAGGACCTTTGTCAGCAAAGTAATGTATACTTGCTCATTAGAATACCAATGACATCCATGTTGCTGAATCCTATGGATACTTCTGAGTGTTCATTTTACTTGTATCAACGTGGCACTCAACACAGAAGTTGAATATGTCTTCCTTCTCTTTGAAGAAATTGTATGAAATATTCCTGGTATATAAGTCAAGGCTTTCATTAATCCCATTCTCCTTCTTACCTCCCCAGAGGTAATCATATCTTTCTACAGCTTACTTTCTGTGAGTGCAGCATTGTTAAGTTTATTCAAATTTATTAATGTCTATGTTGACATATGTAGTACTAGAACATTCACTCTAACTGGTGTCCACTGTTCATTCTATGACTATGCCATAATTATTTATTTGTTCTCCTATGAAGGCATTTAGATGATTTTCAGTTTTTCACTCTTATTAATACCACTGTGTTGTCATTCTTGTAGATGAATCCTTAATTCCACATGTAAGATTTCCCCAGGGAACACATTCATCTTTAGCTTTCTAGTTATTATCAAAATAGTTCCCAATATGGCTGCGCTAATTCATGCTTCCATCTGATGTACATGTTAAGTCCTATTTTTCCTCATCCTTACAAGACTTTTATATTACAAGGCTTCTTTTTCCCCCCTCTTCCTTCCTTACTTCCTTTGAATCTAAGTTATAGTTCTTATTTAATCATTCATTTTGTGTTTCTTAGCTAGTTACATTTCTTTATCTATGACATTTATTTATATATATTGCCCATTTTTTGCCTTTGGTCACATACATTTTTTGGATTTATTGATGAGAGTTATTTACATATTTTATATACTAATGTTTTCTTAAATAAATGCACATCTTGTCTGAGACTTGCTTTATTAAAACTGTGATATATTCTATATGTGGAAATTAAGGATTTTATGGTGTAGGCAACTGTAAAATCTTTTGTAGTTTATGCATTTTGTGTCCTGTTCATTCCATGGCATGAAAAGAAATGATGGTGTGCAGTATCAGAGGCTAGGTCATAATTATAAATTTTTGTATACATACATTTACAATTGTTACACATTTTTGTATATGTAAATTTTATTTCTTCATATTTAGGTCTTAACATATAATGTTGACATAACTGACAGATAACATTGTGGAAGTTTAGGTATCAGATCGATCAGATCAGTCGCTCAGTCATGTCTGACTCTTTGCGACTCCATGAATCGCAGCACGCCAGGCCTCCCTGTCCATCACCAACTCCCAGAGTTCACTCAGACTCACGTCCATCGAGTCAGTGATGCCATCCAGCCATCTCATCCTCTGTTGTCCCCTTCTTCTCCTGCCCCCAATCCCTCCCAGCATCAGAGTCTTTTCCAATGAGTCAACTCTTTGCATGAGGTGGCCAAAGTACTGGAGTTTCAGCTTTAGCATCATTCCTTCCAAAGAAATCCCAGGGCTGATCTCCTTCAGAATAGACTGGTTGGATCTCCTTGCAGCCCAAGGGACTCTCAAGAGTCTTCTCCAACACCACAGTTCAAAAGCATCAATTCTTTGGCGCTCAGCCTTCTTCACAGTCCAACTCTCACATCCATACATGACCACAGGAAAAACCATAGCCTTGACTAGACGGACCTTTGTTGGCAAAGTAATGTCTCCGCTTTTGAATATGCTATCTAGGTTTGTCATAACTTTCCTTCCAAGGAATAAGTGTCTTTTAATTTCATGGCTGCAGTCACCATCTGTAGTGATTTTGGAGCCCAGAAAAATAAAGTCTGACACTGTTTCCACTGTTTCCCCATCTATTTCCCATGAAGTGGTGGGACCGGATGCCATGATCTTCGTTTTCTGAATGTTGAGCTTTAACCCTACTTTTTCACTCTCCTCTTTCACTTTCATCAAGAGGCTTTTGAGTTCCTCTTCACTTTCTGCCATAAGGGTGGTGTCATCTGCATATCTGAGTTTATTGATATTTCTCCCGGCAATCTTGATTCCAGTTTGTGTTTCTTCCAGTCCAGCACTTCTCATGATGTACTCTACATATAAGTTAAATAAGCAGGGTGACAATATACAGCCTTGACATACTCTTTTTCCTATTTGGAACCAGTCTGTTGTTCCATGTCCAGTTCTAACTGTTGCTTCCTGACCTGCATACAGATTTCTCAAGAGGCAGATCAGGTGGTCTGGTATTCCCATCTCTTTAAGAATTTTCCACAGTTTATTGTGATCCACACAGTCAAAGGCTTTGGCATAGTCAATAAAGCAGAAATAGATGCTTTTCTGGAACTCTCTTGCCTTTTCCATGATCCAGCGGATGTTGGCAATTTGATCTCTGGTTCCTCTGCCTTTTCTAAAACCAGCTTGAACATCAGGAAGTTCATGGTTCACATATTGCTGAAGCCTGGCTTGGAGAATTTTGAGCATTACTTTACTAGCGTGTGAGATGAGTGCAATTGTGCGGTAGTTTGAGCATTCTTTGGCATTGCCTTTCTTTGGGATTGGAATGAAAACTGACCTTATCCAGTCCTGTGGCCACTGCTGAGTTTTCCAAACTTGCTGGCATATTGAGTGCAGCACTTTCACAGCATCGTCTTTCAGGATTTGGAATAGCTCAACTGGAATTCCATCACCTCCACTAGCTTTGTTCGTAGTGAGGCTTTCTAAGGCCCACTTGACTTCACATTCCAGGATGTCTGGCTCTAGGTCAGTGATCACACCCTCATGATTATCTGGGTCGTGAAGATCTTTTTTGTACAGTTCTTCTGTGTATTCTTGCCATCTCTTCTTAATATCTTCTGCTTCTGTTAGGACCATACCATTTCTGTCCTTTATCTAGCTCATCTTTGCATGAAATGTTCCTTTGGTATCTCTGATTTTCTTGAAGAGATCCCTAGTCTTTCCCATTCTGTTGTTTTCCTCTATTTCTTTGCATTGATCACTGAAGAAGGCTTTCTTATCTCTTCTTGCTGTTCTTTGGAACTCTGCATTCAGATGTTTATATCTTTCCTTTTCTCCTTTGCTTTTCGCTTCTCTTCTTTTCACAGCTATTTGTAAGGCCTCCCCAGACAGCCATTTCGCTTTTTTGCTTTTCTTTTCTATGGGAATGGTCTTGATCTCTGTCTCCTGTACAATGTCACAAACCTCATTCCATAGTTCATCAGGCACTCTATCTATCAGATCTAGGCCCTTAAATCTATTTCTCACTTCTACTGTATAATCATAAGGGATTTGATTTATGTCATACCTGAATGGTCTAGTGGTTTCCCCTACTTTCTTCAATTTAAGTCTGAATTTGGCAACAAGGAGTTCATGTTTTTGCTGACTGTATAGAGCTTCTCCATCTTTGGCTGCAAAGAATATAATCAATCTGATTGGTGATGTCCATGTGTAGAGTCTTCTCTTGTGTTGTTGGAAGAGGGTGTTTGTTATGACCAGTGCATTTTCTTGGCAAAACTCTATTAGTCTTTGCCCTGCTTCATTCCATATTCCAAGGCCAAATTTGCCTGTTACTCCAGGTGTTTCTTGACTTCCTACTTTTGCACTCCAGTCCCCTATAATGAAAAGAACATCTTTTTTGGGTGTTAGTTCTAAAAGGTCTTGTAGGTCTTCATAGAACTGTTCAACTTCAGCTTCTTCAGCGTTACTGGTTGGGGCATAGACTTGGATTACTGTGATATTGAATGGTTTGCCTTGGAAACGAACAGAGATCATTCTGTCGTTTTTGAGATTGCATCCAAGTACTGCATTTCAGACTCTTTTGTTGACCATAATGGCCACTCCATTTCTTCTCAGGGATTCCTGCCTGCAGTAGTAGATATAATGGTCATCTGAGTTAAATTCACCCATTCTAGTCCATTTCAGTTTGCTGATTCCTAGAATGTCGACATTCCCTCTTGCCATCTCGTTTGACCACTTCCAATTTGCCTTGATTCATGGACCTGACATTCCAGGTTCCTATGCAATCTTGCTCTTTACAGCATCAGACCTTGCTTCTATCACCAGTCACATCCACAGCTGGGTATTGTTTTTGCTTTGGCTCCATCCCTTCATTCTCTCTGGAGTTATTTCTCCACTGATCTCCAGTAGCATACTGGGCACCTACTGACCTGGGGAGTTTCTCTTTCAGTATCCTATCATTTTGCCTTTTCATACTGTTCATGGGGTTCTCAAGGCAAGAATACTGAAGTGGTTTGCCATTCCCTTCTCCAGTGGACCACATTCTGTCAGACCTCTCCACCATGACCCGCCTGTCTTGGGTTGCCCCACGGGCATGGCTTAGTTTCATTGAGTTAGACAAGGCTGAGGTCCTAGTGTGATTAGATTGACTAGTTTTCTGTGAGTATGTTTTCAGTGTGTCTTTCCTCTGATGCCCTCTTGCAACACCTACGGTCTTACTTGGGTTTCTCTTACCTTAGGCGTGGGGTATCTCTTCACGGCTGTTCCAGCAAAGCACAGCCATTGCTCCTTACCTTGGACGAGGGGTATCTCCTCACCACCGCCCTTCCTGACCTTCAGTGTGGGATAGCTCCTCTAGGCCCTCCTGTGCCCGCGCAGCCACGGCTCCTTGAACATGGGGTTGGTCCTCCTGGCCACCGCCCCTGACCTCAGATGCAGGGTATACAGTTTGTTAATTAGTTAATTTTGGCCGCACTGGGTCTTCGTTGCTTCGTGCAGGCTTTCTCCAGTTGTGGTGAGTGGGGGCTATTCTTCGTTGCGGTGCACAGGCTTCTCGTCGTGGTGGCTTAGCTTGTTGCAAAGCGCAAGCTTTAGGTGTGAGGGCTTCAGTAGTTGCAGCACATGGGCTCAGTAGTCGCAGCTCACGGGCTCTCGAGCAGGGGCTCAGTACTTCGGATACAGGGGCTTAGTTGCTCTGCGGCATGTGGAGTCTTCCCAAACCAGGGATCGAACCTGTGTCCCCTGCACTGGCAGGCCGATTCTTATCCTCTGCGCCACCAGGGAAGTCATTGCTTTTCGCTGCCTCAGGTCTTAGTGCAAGGTTCACTTTTTCTAGGAAATCTCTCATGACATGCTTATGTTTGACGTGTCCATGAAACCTGTGCTTCTCCTATGATAGCACTTATTCTGTTTTAAGCTGGTACTTTAAAGATTATCTGCCAACACACTGGACTTGAAAATTCTGTGTGGAAAGTTGCCACACAAATCTGACTCACATTTATTTTCCAAGAACCTAGCCCAACATTCAGTGCTCAGTCAATAGGCTGGCAACGAGCATACTTTCAATCAGTGGATGCATATCCTTTCCCTTAGAAGCACAAAATGTCTGTGCTTCCATTAGACCAGTAGCTATTCACAACTTTGGATGGAGATCGAGGTGGACTTCGCTTGGTATAGTAAATGTGTTTCTCAAGGAGTAAATTGAATTACGTTTAAGTGTTCTAAAAGAGATTGCTATTTAAAGGGTCCCTTTAGTAGATCTTTTCATAAAGTGAAGAATGTGATTAAAAAAGCATTGCTTATCCTTTTGCGTCTCCAGGCTTTTAGAGTCTGCAGAGCCTTGGGGTGGGGCGACTGTGCCTGCATGTGGTTGTGGGGTGTGGGGGTAGCAGTTCTTGCTAGACCTGAGATAAGTTTAAACACAGCTTTGATCATTAACCTAAGTGGTGCATTTTAATGAAATCAGACAGAATTTTCATCTCCTGTAACAAAGAACCTGCAGGCCAGTGCAGGAGGCATAAGAGATGACATGGGTTCAATCCCTGGATCAGGAATATCCCCTGGAGGAGGGCATGCAACCCACTCCAATATTCTTGCCTGGAGAATCCCATGGACAGAGGAGCTTGACGGGTTACATTCCATAGGGTTGCAAAGAGTCAGACATGGAATGCACCCTACTCCAGTACTCTTGCCTGGAAAATCTCATGGATGGAGGAGCCTGGTGGGCTACAGTCCATGGGGTCGCTAAGAGTCGGACACAGCTGAGCGACTTCACTTTCACTTTTCACTTCCATGCATTGGAGAAGGAAATGGCAACCCACTCCAGTGTTCTTGCCTGGAGAATCCCAGGGACGGGGGAGCCTGGTGGGCTGCCGTCTGTGGGGTCACACAGAGTCGGACACGACTGAAGCGACTTAGCAGCAGCAGCAGCAGCAGAGACCTAATATTAATATTTTAATCTTTTAATTTACTGATGAGAAAACTGAGACCACTTACTTTTTTCTTGCAAGAAATCTAGTATTTATGGGTAGTCCCTAGAATGACCACATCCCAGAATATCAGGACTGAAATCAACCTGTTCAACCCCCTCATGATACAAATGGGGAAACTGAAGCCCAGGTGGTAAGGAACCTTGTCAAGTCCAAATGATTATTTATTGATTAGCTGGACTGCAACATAGATCTTAGATCTCTTAGCCCAAGGCTTTCTCTAAGAGTTGATTTTCTATTCAGAAGTTACAGTCCCAGGATTCAGACCCAAGTACACATCCTGGTTGGGAATCCACAATTTGAAATCAGAAAGACCTGAATTTCAGTCCAAACTCCCCTACTAAACATCTCAGTGATTTTAGGTAGTTTACACTCTTCTGTTAGTGAGAGCCTCAATTTATTTGTTTGCAAAATAGAGACAGTTATAATGTTACCCACAAGGGCTTCCATTGTGGCTCAGATGGTAAAGAATCTGCCGGCAGTGCAGAAGACATGGGTTTGATTCCTGGGTTGGGAAGATCCCCTGGAGAAGGGAATGGCAACCCGCTCCAGTATTTGTACCTGGAGAATTCCATGGAAAGAGGAGCCTGGTGGACAAGTCCATGGGGTTGCAAAGAGTCAGACATGACTGAGTGACTAACATACACACACATATAGTGTTACCCTTTAGAGTAGTTATGCTGCCTCTTGTGAGGCAATGCATATGGGAAGCTTGTATGAGGGCCCAGTGTATAGAGGGAGCTCAGAAGCAAAGATAATGGTAACAGTGACAATGATGATGATTTTAATGATGTTGGATCTCTTGTTACTTCTTCTCACCCTTAGATGAAAGGACACAAGTCCATTTTCTGTAATCTAAGATTACAAAATAACTAAATAACTAAAAAATGAACCCTGAATTAAAACAATGAGCTAGAAAGAGATGGTTCTTATTCTGGAATAGAAAGATATTGACTGCATTTAAACTTGTTAAAAGTTAACAGCCTCCAATCTAACAGAGCTGCTGTCTAGCTCATGCATCAGAAAAAGGACTGAATAGAGACTTACATGTTTTGTTTTGTTTCTCTTTTCCAGTTCTGTTTTCACTTCTGCCTTAAAAATAAACAAATATCCAGGCCTCAAATTAGTAAGTGGTTCAGACGGTAAAGAATCTACCTGCAATGCAGGAGACCCGGGTTCGATCCCTGGGTCAAGAAGTTCCCCTGGAGAAGGACATGGCAACCTACTCCAGTATTCTTGCCTGGAGAATTCCATGGACAGAGAAGCTTGGCAGGGCTTCTGGGAGGGATCCATGGGATCGCAGAGTCGGACACAACTGAGTGACTAACACTAGTACTACAAATTAATAAAGCAGAGCCTTACTTTAAATCCAACTCCCAGCAAAGGTCAGAGAAACATTCTCTAGGTTCCAGAGTTAAGGATGCTCACATTCTGACTGTCTTCTCTTCCTCTGTCTGCCAGCTTTGAATGCTAGGAAATGTGAGAGAAGAGAGTGAGTTTTGCAGCTTCCAGGCAAGCTGATGCCTAAAGCTTTCTGGTTCCCAAAAGAACATATTCTAAAGATCACTGTATTTTTCTTACACAATATCCCTACTTCTGCCTCTTTACATTTAAAAAGAAGATTTACCCTCTTGGCTGTTTCCCTATAGACTATCAGCTCACAGCACAGAAGGAGAGGGCACTGTCTTGTATCATGAGATGAAATTTGAGCATGACCACGGTCATTTGGAAGAGTGTCACAAAGTATTGGAGTGATCAGTGATGGCACTTAGGCTATGGTAATGGATTTCTACCTTGAATCTGGAAAAGGTTCTGAAGCATTGAACGACTTATGTTCTCTCTACCATTCAGTGTGACCTCCGATGAGGCAGACATCATTCAGGGTAAATACCCAGCAGTCACATTGTCATTGATCACCTGGCTGAACTGAGTGGTACTCACTCCTCCAGCTTTGGCATCACCCTTGCTTGGATCTTGGCATCTTCTTTTATTCTTTCATGTTGTCCTTGACTGTCTATAGTGACACTGCTACTTGGATGGAGGACTGGTCCCAAGGCTGTCTTTTAGACGCTGATACTGATGTTGCTCGGTGGTTGTTTGATTCCTTAGTCCTTCAACATGGTGAATGAAACTCTCAGTGCCCAAGCTGTCCCATACTTCTCACCATTCACCAAGCATGTTGTTTTAACTCACCCATCAGGTTACCATCCCTTCTGCTGTAAGGATGCCAGGACAGTCCTCTTTCAGGGCCTCCACTAAACAGACAAAGCATACATCTCAGTCTAAGGGAAACAAACCATGGGGTGAGCAGCAACAAATTGGATTTCTTTTTAAAGTTTGCAGACCAAAACAGACTGTTTGTTTTCCCTAGAGAGTTTTGAGAAGAGAAAGGCTGTATGGCATAAGAGGTTGAGGGTTTAGTGTAGAGGGCCATTTTAAACCATGTGCAACTGGTGAGTAAATGGAACAATATTTTGAACAAAACCAGAACAGAGAAGACACATGTAAAAAGGCAGAGATGACATAAAAGAGGAGTGGAGACTGCCCCTTGTGTACTAGAGAGTGAACATGGCCACACTCCCATGTGTGTGGAGCCCCCTGGAGGCCTGGGAGTCAGACGCTACACTTTGAGACTCTCTTTTTCCTCCCCTACTCTCCCTTCCCCTGATCTCCCCTCTCTTTCGCGTCTTTCTTTTCCTTCTCTTCCCCTCTTTCCCTTCCTTCTTTTTCTTTTGGTTTGGATAGATTAAGTAGGTTTGTTTTCCTTACAATTACAACAATGAGATGAAATTTCAGCAAATTTCAGTTGTCTTTCCAAGCGCACGTGACATATGCTTCCCCGTGCTTTCTCTTTGCATGTGCCAGCTCTCTGACATTTCTGCCTGTCCGCCTTTATTACCTGAGAAACCCATATGCACCCAGTCATTTTAGCCATTTAGTCAAAAAGAGTCCCCGGTCATTTTCTTGCATATTCTCCAGAGAAGGAATCTGACCGATGGGCTGTGGATTGGTTCCCACTCGTCAGATTTCACCCCTAGCAGTGTGTCCTCTCCTGTCTTCAGTAAGCTCTTCTTATCGCATCCCTCTCAGGATCATCATGCCTAACACCGGGATTAGCAGAGCTCAGGTGCTTGCCACATGCAGTGAATGACTGCTAGGACCTGAGGGGGAATAAAAACAAGGTACCTCAAAGTTACCATTTTCTTGCAGTTTAAAATTTCATTTAGGGAAAAGTCTTTGCCTATATTGATTAGAAATCAATACAAACAGTGAAGAGAAGCATATGATAGATGATATTCATACAAGGAAAACATTGCCATCCTTACAATGATAAAACTTAAATACTGGCAAGAGAATCAATTTTCACGGTTACTTGTATTTACCACATTGGTGAAACCATTTACGGCAGAAGCAGCGACCTCCTGGATCGTTTTTCTTGGATCCCGCCACAGCTGTGTGGTTATAGTGGTGGCCTGTGCTGACAGCACCTAAGTTGGCTAACGGGGCTGGGGAGTGTATGGTCAGCTGGGCTGTGTGTGCTCAGTGGCTTCAGCCGTGTCTGACTCTTCCACCCCATGGACTGTAGCCCACCAGGCTCCTCGGTCCATGGAATTCTCCAGCCCAGAATACTGGAGTGGGTGTCTGTGCCCTCCTCCAGGGGATCTTCCCAATCCAGGGATTGAACCCACATCTCCTGCGTTTCCTGCATTGCAGGTGGATTCCTAACTGCTGAGCCACCAGGGAAGCTAGGTCAATCTAAATTTTCCTCTGAGAGTATTTTGACTTCCCAAGAGAGGGAAAGCAGTCATTCTTTTTGGGTCAGGTTATAAGAGGTGGGTTCTGAGAGTACCCAGCCACTGTATTTCATCTATATTTTACCTCTGCCCAAAAGATAAAGCCAGTATGAGAGACTAAGCACGATTCTATTCCAGGAGAGAGAAGCAGAAATGAGAAATGGATGGTGGCTTGGCTTCTAGTTATTTCTGAGACCTGCTGAAGCTCAGCCCTTCATGCATTTAAATGAAGTTTGGAATCAGTTGCCCTTTGTGTTAAATGTAAACCTACCTAAAGTTGGGTTTCTGTCACTGGTCACCAAGTATTCTGATTATATAGATGCTAACTATACCACTGGCTCCTTAGGACTGGCTATGCCTGATCTCTTTCCCCAGCATCTTGATTCATTTTTCACCAACTCAAGAATACACTTTAGACCCTAATATTGGTAATACATTGCTTTTTGAAACGCTCACTATTGATCATGATAAGCCGTTATGCTGTGGCTATAATGGTTTAGACCCTAACCCTAACCTGGGCCAAGTCACTTCTCTTACCTGGGCCTCTGTTTCATCTGTAAGATGAAGTATGAGAATTAGATGCCATATATCTTCAAGTACAAGTTTTCATGGTATTAAATGAAAGTATTTAGAGACTAACAAAGGTTCAGAATCTAAACCAAGGATTGCCAATGGTCAGGCACAGTGTTCTCCAGGCTGGAGCTATGGAGGAAGCACAAAAGGAATCTGAAATATTTGCTTTTTCAAGCATGCCTTCCTCTCATCCCTTACCCATTTTGATATACCCAGTGCTGGATCTTGGGAGAGAAGTTTGTAATAAACACAAAAATTACAGGCTAAAAGCACATTTATGGAGCAGGGGCCGAAGTGGAGGAAAAGGCTCTGGAAGCGATAAGACCAGATGAAACAGCCTTTCTCAGCCCAGATCCATGTTGCTCTGGCCTCTTGGTGTATCAAGTTACTTTGGATCTCTCCATCCTAGTTTATCCTTCATATCGTTACCAGGGTGATACTGCTGAAACTCAAATCCTACTGCAGCATCATTTCTGCTTAAAATTCTTCTGAGATTCCTTTTGCCTTCAGGAAAAGCCCAGACTTCTTTATGGCACATTCAAAGCTACAAGGCCCCCATCACTGTTCTCATAGCTCAACGTGCCTGCCCACCCCCTCCAACCCCAATGCCTTGTGATTGCAGGACCTGCTGGACAGCTCCCTGCTTATGAACAAGCTAAGCTGTTCATCACCTCTGTGCCTTTGAACAAAGCAGTTTCCTCTGCTTGAGGCTCTCTTCCTCCTTCCCACCCTTCTCTCCCTTTCCTGCCTGGCAAATTCCTCTCCATCTTTTTTTGCAGCTAAAATAGCATCTTCCCCATGGAACAATCCCTCACACTCTCCTCTCTCAGGCATTCAGTCTCTGCTTCTGTTTTCACACTTTCCCTGGCTTATTGTTTTTATTTATTTGCATCTCTGCCTCCCTGAGAGACTGGTAACAACTTGAGGGTCTCGTTCATAGTAGGTCGTCAGACACTCATTGATAAATAAATGCTTCTGAGATACAGGATCAACCTAATTGTCTTCTTACTTATCTAAAAGGAAGGAGGCTAAAAGGTAACAAACATATGGGTTCCCTAAGGAAATCTCGTGAAGAAACATAAGTAAATGTCGAGAATTTGGCTTTGGGGTCATGGACAAAGCCCAGAATATATGTTTTTGGTTTCTGGTTTTTCAGACTCCTGGGGCCAATGACTTCTAGAAGCTGAGCTATTTGACTGCATTAGTCATGACGGCACATCACCTGGTGAAAATCAAAAGGCTGCAAATTACCTGTGTAGTGTTAGAAGCGTTCTTACAAGTACGATTTATGAAAATCTTAAAGGACTGTGGGAGAGGCACACTCATAGAGTGTGTGATATTCAGGTAACATTTTCAGAAGATTATGGCACTTCTATCAGTCACTCTGACACCGAGTGTAATGGCCTCCACCCTCTCCTTGCTACATTCTTGTCTGATGCACAGATAAAATACAGGATGGAAACGAATAATAAGATGTTTCCATGGTTCTGAAAAGAGGAACGTGTCTCTTACCTAAAAATGTCCAGTTGTTTAATGGCACCTTCCTCCTGACACGCAGGGCAGGCTGACCTGCCTCCCTGTGTGCTCACAGTCCTGCGTACCTTTCCTTCCTGGCGGTGTACTCAGTTTTCAGTGTACGCTGTCAGCGCAAGTGTTTGCGTATTGCTCTTCTCTTTCAGTGGGTGGTACGCTCCGTATGGGCAGGGGTCACAATCTTAATACCGAGCGCCGAGTCTGCCACTCAGTCGAGTCTTGCTGAATAAAGATGAGTAGAAGAACCTGTCCACATAGCATGTGCGTGCGTGTATATGTTGTGCGTCTGTGTACGTGGCGTGGGAAGTAGGGACTTGGGAGGTGGAGTACATGCAAGTGATCTGAGGAGCCGGATCTGCTAATTCTGGCCCCTTGATGCAAATCAACAAGCTTCTTCTCCCCAACCCTGCCAGTTTACAAAAGCAAGCTGCAAATGCTCATTAGTATTCTTGGCAAATATTCCTCAGACTGCCTTTTCTGCATGAAGACTACCCCATGCTTTACTTTCTGTAGTTTATGTTATGAGAATAATGGATTTTGTCAGCAGCTGTCCAGTAAGAATGTACAAGATCATTTGGAATGTGCTTTTTAAAAAATATGCAAGTGTCTCTTCCTTGTTTCCTTAACAACATAAAACAGGTTCATAGCAAGGGATGCCCTCTGCTTTACTGATTGAGAATCACTATTCCAGGTGATGGCTAAAGGCAAGCTCCAGATTCCTTGAGGGCAGAGACCACACTGCCTCTGCTTACCGTCTCATCCTCGTTGTAGTATTTGGAAGAGTGCCTGACATGTGGCAGATGCATAGTAAACATTTGCTGGATGAATCACTGAATCTCCCTTTAGAGTCTGTATTTGTACCTGCTTTGAGTGGTTTGGTTTGAACTCTTGGCTCTGTACCTTAATGCCCCTCTCTGTCTCCCAAGGACGTGACTCTCATCTTGGTTTGTTTCTTATCAGCTTACACCTCAGTGCTCTTTCCTGTGGTTTGAGCCATCTGTTTGTATCATCTTGGCATCTTCCATCATCTCAGGAGAGCACCCCCTGCCTCAGCACCCTGACTTCCTGGAGCAGGTATTTGCTCCTGCCTTTTGGCTATGGTCTAAGTCTGATTATCTCCCTCTTCTCCTCAGGGTGTGAGATCTGGAAATGTTCAAGCTCCTGGAGCTGTGCAATGCACACAAGTGATGTTTGCCTACTTAACTAATGCACTTGGTGGCATTTGCAGTCAGGTCGTTATTTGTTGAAAGGACACTAGATATGAAGGCTCAGGACTCACATCCTAGTCTAACACCTTCTCCTCGGACAGTGCAGTAGTCAGAGTTCTCCAGAGAAACAGAACCAATAGGATGTGCACATGCTGTTGTTCTTCTTCAGTTGCTAAGTCATGTCCGACTCTGAGACTCCATGGGCTGCAGCATGCCAGGCTTCCCTGTCCTTCAGCATATCCCTGAGATTGCTCAAACCCATGTCAGTGATGCCATCCACCATCTCATCCTCTGTTGCCTCCTCTTCCTCCTACCTTCAATCTTTCCTAGCATCAGGGTCTTTTCCAATGAAATGGCTCTTCGCATCAGTTGGCCAAAGTATTGGGGCTTCAGCTTCAGCATCAGTCCTTCCAATGAATATTTAGGGTTGATTTCCTTTAGGGTTGACGGGTTTGATCTCCTTGCAGTCTAAGATACTCCCAGGAGTCTTCTTCAATATCACAGTTTGATTTTTTATAAGGAAATGGCTCATGTAATTATGAAGGATGGGAAGTCCAAAATCTGCCCAAAGTAGTCCAAAATAGGCCCCAGCCTGGGGACAAGGATGAGCTGATGCAAGTCAAGTCCAAGGTTGTCTGCTGCGGCCTTCCTTCTTGCTTGGGAGAGGTCAGCCTGTTGCTTGATCAGACTTTCAGCTGATTGGATGAGGCCCACCTACATTATGGAGGTCAGTTTGCTTTCTCAGAGTCTACAGATTGAATGTTAATTTCACCCAAAAGCACCTCAGAGAAACATCCAGAATAATGTTTGGCTATGTATCTGGGTACCATAGCTCAGTCAAATTGACACATAACATTAGCCATCACATGAAGTCTCCAAGTAATCCTGGGTCTCAGTTCTTTTGTTGAAAAATAAGAAAGTGGAATTATATGTCTTCCAACTAAAATAATGAATTCTATGTTTAGGAACAAGGCTAACCAGACAGAGTTCAGGATTCAGGGGCAAAGGATGCTCAAACAGTTCTGCCTCTTTTGATGTCTGATGTGTAACACTACCTGATGCCTGGCAGGGAATCACTAATAATTTGAGGATGGGGCCAGAAGACCTGACTTTGAAAAGAGCCCACTCACACTTTTTGCTAAATGTCAGTGGGTATCACCTTCCCATATCAAATGAGAAAAAAAAAAATCCTAATTTTAATTTTAGACACATTGCAATGATTACATTGCTATTATTATTCCTTGCCTTTTATTTTGCTCATTGATTTCCACATGATTTAATTGGCCTTTTGGGCTTTGAAATCAATTTGGTGTCTGTATCCTGGCATCTTCAAGAAGTGTTTTTTTCTGGTGCAGTTTACTACAAATCATCCCCTTGGGGCCTGGCACCTTTTAGTCAATGCTACCCCATTCAATAGAGAGGACACATGTTTTATTTGTTTTGTTTTTTCCCTTCACACTTTGCATTTTCATCGAAAGTCTAGTGTGTGACAAATTGCCGAAGCTATGTGGCTTCTATTAAAGTATGGGCCTTGTACCTCTCCAAGAAAAGAAAAATGACCCATGATAAATTGGGGAGTGTTTGTCCAGAATTCAGAAGAGGCTGGAAGAGAAGTTAAAGTGTAAACACCAATGTCCATTGAATATTTGCGCAGCCTTTGTAGTCAACTGATGCCACAGGGCAAGTGTGTAGATTTAGATGCTACGGAGAGGACTAGGCCAGGAGGAAGAACTCCTGGCTGGGTGTGGTCTTCAGCAAACTGTAAAAGCAACCTCTAAGCTGAAAAAACAAAAACAACAAACAAACAAGCAAACAAATAACTCCTTTGTTGCCACGTGGAACACAGTGCTACTGGATTTTTCAATCAAAGCCTGAAATCTGGGGTTCTATGTAAAGTGTACTTTTTTAAAGGGCTAGCAGTTCATTCAAATTGAATGTGGGAATCCTGTGAAAACCAATACATCTTGTCTGCAAGCCTGGTCCCAGCCTGCCAGTGGCTGGTTTGTGGCCTCCCTCTGTCTTAAACTTCACAAAATTAAGAGAATGTACTAGACTGGTAAAGAGACATTCCAAAGGTGTTTGTTCCTTTTCAATATATAAACAGAATGCTAAACTCAGGACTCTGCCATCCACCTCTGTGTTGGCAGGCAGGGAAGACAAGATTCATCCTGAAGCTGGTAAAGCAGAAGCTTCAGGATTCCTCAGTCGCAGGGCTGTTTCCAAGGCCCTGGGAGAGCCTAGGCAAAGAGGTTATATGATTTTCTGTTTCTGTAGAATTTGCAAGAGTATTTAAAATATTCTAGCTGCAATGCTTTAGGACCATGGTCTATATCCGCTCTGGGTTTTCACTTTTTCACATTCCCCCCAGTGGGCAGTGGTGGTATAGCAGCTAGGGGCATATTTTGGAATTCCAGCTAGCAAGATCCAACTTCAAGCCTTCTCAGTCTTGGCACCCTTGACATTTGGGGCTGGATAATTCTTTGCTAGGGGTGTTGTCCTGAACACTGAAGGATGTCTGCAGCATTCCTGGTCTTCATCCACTGGGTGTCAGTAGAAACCCCCTTCCCTACCCACTCCTATAATTGGGACAAAATCCCCTGGAAGGAAAAACTGAAGCCCAGCCATTGCAAGCACTGGCCTTGTGCTGTATCTACCTTGCATTAGAGCATAACCACGTGGCCCAGGGTCATACTTGTGTCCAGGTTTACAGTATTGCTAACAGTGTCAATACGGGCATGGCTTCCACAAATACCTGGACTCCTCTTAGTGTCAACTCACCCACTCTCGTGACACAAGAGTGCAAGACCAGGATGCCAGTATGGAGGCACACAGGACGGAGCAGAAAGAGAGGTTGGAAATGATGGCGTTCGAGGCCGTTTAGAAAATTCTTCCAAGTCTTACAAATCATGTATGCAAACAACTTGATGGAGATTTTCCAATGATGACAGCAAGTCCCTAAAAATATATGTGGTTTATTATGAATTTGAAGGAAAATGATCTAACCTATAAATAATAAAAATAAATTCCAGAGGTGAGACTGAATTATATTTCTTTTTCACACTGTTGAAAATAGTATAAAGTTGTCTTATGTAGAGGAGATAAAAGAGTCTATGGCTAAAAACAGAAAAAAGTCTTACACAGAAGGATCAAGTAGTTAAAAACAATATTATTTTCTGAGTTTTATGTTTGTAGTATTTGTCAGCTTTTAAATATTTTGTTGTGATTTATTGTCTCGGTTCAGTTCAGTTTCAGTTCACTCGCTCAGTCGTGTCCGACTCTTTGTGACCCAATGAATCGCAGCATGCCAGGCCTCCCTGTCCATCACCAACTCCCAGAGTTCACTCAGACTCATGTCCATCGAGTCAGTGATGCCATCCAGCCATCTCATTCTCTGTCATCCCCTTCTCCTCCTGTCCCCAATCCCTCCCAGCATCAGAGTCTTTTCCAATGACTCAACTCTTCGCATGAGGTGTCCAAAGTACTGGAGTTTCAGCTTTAGCATCATTCCTTCCAAAGAAATCCCAGGGCTGATCTCCTTCAGAATGGACTGGTTGGATCTCCTTGCAGTCCAAGGGACTCTCAAGAGTCTTCTCCAACACCACAGTTCAAAAGCATCAATTCTTCGGTGCTCAGCCTTCTTCACAGTCCAACTCTCACATCCATACATGACCACAAGAAAAACCATAGCCTTGATTAGATGAACCTTTGTTGGCAAAGTAATGTCTCTGCTTCTGAATATGCTATCTAGGTTGGTCATAACTTTCCTTCCAAGGAGTAAGCGTCTTTTAATTTCACGACTGCAGTCACCATCTGCAGTGATTTTGGGGCCCCCCAAAATAAAGTCTGACACTGTTTCCACTGTTTCCCCATCTATTTCCCATGAAGTGATGGGACCAGATGCCATGATCGTTGTTTTCTGAATGTTGAGCTTTAAGCCAACTTTTTCACTCTCCTCTTTCACTTTCATCAAGAGGCTTTTGAGTTCCTCTTCACTTTCTGCCATAAGGGTGGTGTTATCTGCATATCTGAGGTTATTGATATTTCTCCCAGCAATCTTGATTCCAGCTTGTGTTTCTTCCAGTCCAGTGTTTCTCATGATGTACTCTGCATATAAGTTAAATACGCAGGGTGACATTAGACAGCTTTGACGTACTCCTTTTCCTATTTGGAACCAGTCTGTTGTTCCATGTCCAGTTCTAACTGTTGCTTCCTGACCTGCATACAAATTTCTCAAGAGGCAGATCAGGTGGTCTTGTATTCCCATCTGTTGAAGAATTTTCCACAGTTTATTGTGATCCACACAGTCAAAGGCTTTGGCATAGTCAATAAAGCAGAAATAGATGTTTTTCTGGAACTCTCTTGCTTTTTCGATGATCCAGCGGATGTTGGCAATTTGATCTCTGGTTCCTCTGCCTTTTCCAAAACCAGCTTGAACATCAGGAAGTTCACGGTTCACGTATTGCTGAAGCCTGGCAGGAGAATTTTGAGCATTACTTTACTAGCATGTGAGATGAGTGCAATTGTGCAGTAGTTTGAGCATTCTTTGGCACTGTCTTTCTTTGGGATTGGAATGAAAACTGACCTTTTCCAGTCCTGTGGCCACTGCTGAGTTTTCCACATTTGCTGGCATATTGAGTGCAGCACTTTAATAGCATCATCTTTCAGGATTTGAAATAGCTCAACTAGAATTCCATCACCTCCACTAGCTTTGTTCGTAGTGATGCTTTCTAAGGCCCACTTGACTTCACATTCCAGGATGTCTGGCTTTAGGTCAGTGATCACACCATCGTGATTATCTGGGTCATGAAGATCTTCTTTGTACAGTTCTTCTACTTAGTTTTGTATTCATAGTTGTATGTGTGTGTGTGTGTGTGTGTATATATATATATATATATATATTTTTTTTTTTTTTTGGTAAAGGCACATCTCCACTTGAATTACATATACTTCAGACCCCTTAAAACCTGGGTTAGTATCTGGATTTTGGATATCAACGTGAGTGGAGAGGAATCTCTGGAGTGTATATGGAAGTAATTTTCTGAGAGAGTTGTTGGTGTGCCATGGATCACCCCTCCTATCCCCTGCCAGCCCCACTCTCCCCAGTCACCAAGGTGAGGGAAAAGGGTGTTCTGCTTTTCGTGACAAACGAAAAGAGGATGACTCAGAAAGCTTGATGTTTAGCTCCTGCAGCTGATGTAACAACAGGACCAGTGTATGTGACAACAGGACCTGACTCTGTTTGTTTTGTGTGCGTGTGTTAGTCGCTTAGTCATGTCTGACTCTCTTAGCGACTGCATTGACTGTAGCCTGTCAGACTCCTCTGTCCGTGGAATTCTCCAGGCAAGAATACTGGAGTGGGTTTCCATGCCCTTCTCCAGGGGATCTTCCTGACCAAGGGACTGAACCTGTGTCTCTTGAGCCTCCTGCACTGACAGGCAGATTCTTTACTCCTAAGCTACCAGGGAAGCCCACTTGACTCTAGGCTGGAACCTAAAAGGGAGAGTCAGGTAGCTAGCTGTTCAGGAAACTGAAGCCAAGGAGGGGTGACTGCATTGATCCATTTACACTCACAGAGTTTATTAGGGGTAAAAATTTTCCATGGGCCAGAGAGAGACCAAGTGCAGCTCTCTCAAATCCTGCCCAGGAGGTCACTGTAGAGAACGATGGAGGCCCATGTGGTGACAGAGTCCATGTGGTTGATCTATGGAAGAATCAGGGGCTGCGGGGCCACTTCTGGCCAAGGAAAATGTGGCAGTGCATCACAGGAAGTCCAGCTACGTGTTCCCAGGGGAGAAATCGGAAGATCCCTAAGGGTGCTCAGCCAGTCATGGCCAACTCATTTCGACCCCATGTACTGTAGCCCACCAGGCTCTTCTGTCCATGGAATTCTCCTGGCAAGAATGCTGGAGTGGGTTGCCATTTTCTGTCCAGGAAATCTTCCCGACCCAGGGATTGAACCTGTGTCTCCTGCATTGACAGATGGATTCATTACCCCTAGCGCCACCTGGGAAGCCCTCTAAAGAGGAGAGACTCCCCCAGAGGAATACCAACTAAGACACAGTGACAACCATTGAACACCAGCCAGTCCCAGATGTGTGAGGCAAGGGTAAAATGGAGCCAGGTAAGTAAAAATTGTCCTGTTCCCCTCCCTCCCCTCCCTCTCCCCAGTTGCTCTGTACTCAAGGTCAGCTAATAGTTGGGAAGGAGTTAAGAAGAAAGAAAGAGGGGGACACATTTCTTTCTACACTCAGGGCAGCTAGCATTTAGAGTGACCATAGAAGCTGCTTATAAGGCCGGTCTTTGGCTGGTGTCTGGGAACTTGGATTTCAGGAGGGTTCCCGTGCCTCCATCTCCTTGGAGTAGCTCCCTGGGCCTAGTCTGTGCAAACAGTACACTTTATGCTGAACTCCTGCTTTCCTCCTGGGACCCCTGAATTTTGCTACATGTTAGGCAAGGGTACCCATGAGGCAAAATCCTGAATAGTGTGTCTCTAATGAACTTCTTCAGTTGGCAACCTTTCACATATGTCATCACAGCTCATTGTTGGGAGGATTAATTTCATGCTGTGTGCCTCCACCAGGAGAGGACTGTGGAAGCTTGTGTCTAATTTACCCCAGATTTTTGCTCGTGTGCCTTTCCCTTTGCTGATTTTGCTTTGTATCCTTTTGGGTACAGCACAACTATATGCAAATCCTGTGACAGATTCTAGGAAATCACTGAACCAGAGAGGGTCTTGGGGACCTCCCAATACCAGGGCCTGGGTATGGAAATAGAGGGGAGTTTTGCTTGTGAATGAAGCTCAAAGCTCCGCTTATTAGACAAACTAGAAGCTGAGTGACTGAACTGACAGTGTATTTTTGGCTTGAAGTAAACAGGAGTGTCATGAGATCAATCAAGTTTTCATGCAGAGATAGAACAACCAGCCCTATAAGCTAACAAAGTGGTAGAAAACAAGAATAAAATTCCATTCTGCTTGCATCCTGTAAGGTAGGTTTGTTCCATATGTCGATGCTGTGCCTATTACCCCACTGAACTCCCCTAGTAACCAATGGAGACAGGAAGGACTTTACAAACAAGGAAACCAGGATAGCTAAGGGTTGAAAAGACATTCATAAGCTCGCGTGGCAGTGGAAGTGTGACCCAGATATTGCAGTTTGGCCCTCTGCCTCTAAGATTTGGTTTTTTCCCCACTTGGCCACATTGACTTTGCTGTTTAATATAGAGTGATGGGATCAACCAAAAATCTATAGTTCTCTCCTCTAAAAATAAAACTGACATTACTACTCTGTGGACTCTCTCTGTTCACATCCATTAAACATGTGTCCTTTGACATATATTTTATATCCTATCTGGGAGCTTAGTTTGAACAGGCTCATCTGTCCTATTTGAACTGATGACCTTGGAGCAAACCAGCTCCTAAGAGAATACAGCCTGCACCTTTGATCTTGTAGACTGGTAGATCCCGGTAGTAGCCTGTGTGTGTTTGTGTTTACATGCCTACAGAGTGGGGTGTAATTCTGTCCCACCTGAATGATATACTGAATATGTCATGTCTGCTGTAATAGTCATCAATAGACAAAAAATCTAGTCTTTCCTTTAATGCGATCAGTTAGGGCCTCAGCTTGATGACTTCAATAAGAGCAAAGTCCAAACCAACTTTCTCAAACTTTAACCTGTCCAACAACTGACCAACCATTTTACTAGATATTACGCTAGATATGTGAGATGCAGTAATGAACACAACAGAGCTGCTGGCCCGAGGAAGTTCAGGCTCTAGTGGGGAAGACAGGCAAGAGAATCAAATAAAGTTTCAGTGGGATATACTGTAGCAGAGTCAGGTGGACAGATGGGTCATTTATTTGTTTAGTCTTAAATTTTTATTGGAGTACAGTTGATTTACAATGTATTAGTTTCTGCTCTACAGCAAAGTGAATCGGGTATACATATACATGTGTATACGTGCTTAGTCTCTCAGTTGTGTCCAACTCTTTGCGAGCCCATGGACAGTAGCCCGTCAACCTCCTCTGTTCATGGGGATTCTCCAGCCAAGAATACTGGAGTGGGTAGCCATGCCCTCCTCACATATGTATATACATGCACTCATATGTTGTTCAGTCACTCAGTCATGTCCAACTCTTTGAGACCCCCAAGCAGCTTGCCAGGCTTCCCTGTCCTTACCTGTTTCCCAGAGTTTACCCAAACTCATGTCTATCGAGCCGGTGATACCATCCAGCTGCCTCATTCTCTGTTGTTTCCTTCGCCTCTTGCCCTCAATCTTTCCCAGCATTAGGGTCTTTTCCAATGAGTTGTCTCTTCGCATCAGGTGGCCAAAGTATGTATGCATATACATACACTTTTTAAAAAGTTTTTTCCCATATAGACCATTGCAGAGTATTGAATAGAGTTCCTTGTGCTATACAGTAGGTCCTCATTAGTTATCTATTTTATAGATAGTAGTATGTGTCAATCCCAATCTCCCTTTTTCCTTACTGGTAACCATAAACTTGTTTTCTACATCTGTGACTCTATTTCTGTTTTATAAATAAGGTCATTTGTACATTTTTGGGGGAAACAGTGGAAACAGTGGCTGACTTTATTTTTATGGTCTCCAAAATCACTGTAGATGGTGATTGCAGCCATGAAATTAAAAGATGCTTACTCCCTGGAAAGAAAGTTATGACCAACCTAGACAGCATATTGAAAAGCAGAGACATTACTTAATCCACAAAGGTCCGTCTAGTTAAGGCTATGGTTTTTCCAGTAGTCATGTATGGATGTGAGAGTTGGACTATAAAGAAAGCTGAGGGCCGAAGAATTGATGCTTTTGAACTGAGGTGTTGGAGGGGACTCTTGAGAGTCCCTTGGACTGCAAGGAGATCCAACCAGTCCATCCTAATGGAGATCAGTCCTGGGTGTTCATTGTTAGGACTGATTTTGAAGCTGCAACTCCAATACTTTGGACACCTGATGCGAAGAGCTGACTCATTTGAAAAGACCCTGATGCTGGTAAAGATTGAGGGCAGGAGGAGAAGGGGATGACAGAGGATGAGATGGTTGGATGGCATCACCGATTCAGTGGACATAGGTTTGGGTGGACTCCGGGAGTTGGTGATGGACAGGGAGCCTGCTGTGCTGCATTTCACGGGATCGCAAAGAGTCGGACACAACTGAGCTACTGAACAGAACTGTACATTTTTTTTAGATTCCATATATAAGCACTATCATGTACTATTGTTTTTCTCTGTCTGACTTACTTCATTCAGTATGATGATCCCTAGGTCCATCCATGTTGTTGCAAATACCATTATTTTGTTCTTTTTATGGCTGAGTCATACTCCATTGTATACATGTACCACATTCATCTTTATCCTTTTCTCTCTCAATAGACATTTAGGCTGCTTCCATGTCCCGGCTATTGTAAATAGTGTTGCAATGAACACTAAGGTTCATGTATCTTTTCAAGTTATGGTTTTCCCCAGGTATATGCCCAGTAGTGGAATTGCAGGATCATATGGTATGTCTATTTTTAGTTTAAGGAACCTCCATTCCTGTTCTCCATAATGGTTGTACCAATTTACATTCTCAGCAACAGTGTAAGAGGTTCCCTTTTCTCCACATTGCCTCTCCAGCATTTACCATTTGTAGACTCGTTGATGATGGCCATTCTGACCGGTGTGAGGTGATATCTCATTGTTGTTTTGATTTGCATTCTCTAATAATTAGTGATGCTGAGCATCTTTTCATGTGCTTTTTGTCCATCTATATGACTTCTTTGGAGAAATGTCTATTTAAATCTTCCACTTATTTTTTTGATTGGGTTGTTGGTTTTTTGATATTGAGCTACATGAGCAGTTTGTAAATTTTAGAGATTAATCTTTTGTTGATTGCTTTGTTTGCAAATGTTTTCTCCCATTCTGTGGGTTGTCTTTTCATTTTTGATAGGACTGCTTGCTTTGGGACATATCCTATCTCTATTTTCTAGCTTTGTCACCTTGGGCAAATTGCTTAACCTTTTTATACCTCAGGTTTATCATCTATAAATATTCAACCAACACTGACTCTGAGACTGTTCAACTGTATGTGAACCAGTGATATGTGAGACTCTGGGTTATAATTGTGATGGGATCAAGTCTTTTGCTTTTGGAAGTTCCCCTTCTGTTGGTGAGATGCACAAGCAAATAGGTAGCCATTATAATCAATAATAAGACTCCCGTGGGGGAAATTCAGAGTGGTGGTGGAAGCATATCCCTATTCGGTTGTAAAGGCTGCCCTTTGTTCACGAAGAGTTCTGTCAAGTATTAGGCAGAGGAGAGAGCCAGGGCCCCTCAGTTATTTCAAAGGAGAATCCGTGGGATGGTGAAGGGTTGCCGAACTGGATGACATGAACAGCAAGGACATGAAGGAAGGAACTTGTTGAACCTGAGAAAGATAAGATTCTGGACACATAAGGGCAATTTCATTATCTGAAGGCCTTCATCTGAAAGTTTCCTGGTTTGGGCCCTATTCCCCATGCTCACATATGGCGGTTTCCTGGGACACTGATCTCACCACAGCCCTCCCTCTGTTCTGTGCGCCCATCCCACACTGTTGCCTGTCGGCCTTTCTGGCTCCTCACTCACCCTGCCCTGGCCACACAGGCACCTGTTGCTCCTTACGCACTCCAGGAGCGTTTCCTCCTTAGGATCTCGGTGTTTGCAGGAACCGCCCTCTCCCCAGCTACCTGCCGACACACTTAGCTCTTTTGGAACTTGCTCAACCCTGCAGGTCTCCTTGTTGCCCTCATCTGGTTTTTCCTCTGTAAAGCACGTCTCTTCCAACCCAGACCAGATATTTCCCATAACTCTCTTTATTGTCTGTCTTTCCCAACTGGAATTAGTTCCATGAGGGCAAAGATATGTGTAATTTATTTAATGCTGGGTCCCAGAGCCAATGGCAGTACCTGTCGGTGGAAGATGCTCAGGTCACATTTGTTAGATGAAAACCATGAGAATGGATGCTCTGACAGAGCTTTTGAAAGGCTAACTGAGAGCTTTGGGATAAAGCGAGAACACTATCATTGGAAGACTTCAGACTTAGGCTGGACAACCTTGGCAGTGACCTTGTAGAAGTATTGAGAATTAAGTGGTAATTAAGTATTTTGTTCTTTTGAAGCACTCACTG